>NW_019238670.1:105886-107464 GCF_002742605.1 Olea europaea var. sylvestris | reverse complement strand
GGTAAATTCCTAGTTATATATAATGTTATTATTTTTAGTTTATTAGGGATAGGGTTGTAAAATATATAACATCCTTTTTCTTCAATACATTGATAATAATTATTTATTTTTAAGATTTCCATGATCAACTTGGCTCTGATACCAACTCTATGGGTGCTACTATGAGCGAACAAAAATCTAATAATCTAATAATCAAAATATCAAGATTTTTAATTTCATAAATTCTTAAGTAATTCTTCAAAGTCTAATAATGTTTGAGAATTTATAATATCAATATCTGTTATCATATCTATATCTGTTCTAAAAGGTATATCATATTTTGAAATATTTTTCTTTCTTTTTTCCAATTTATCTATAATATCTTGTATATCTTTTATGATTATTGACCTTACAATTCCTTTAGCGAAATTTTCTAATAAGTTTTCTTTAAAACATTTTAATATTTCTTGTGATGCATATAATTGTTCTTGATATCCTATCTTATCAATTTCTTTTTCAAACTTAATTTCTTTTTTATTTTTAACAACCTTTTTTATATTATATGGTCCTCTCTTATATTTGGGTTTTTCTATTTTATGATTAGTCATTAATAATTCTCACAAATTTTTTAGAAAAATTATATGTTAATTTTTTAAGGACTTAAATAGAAGATTTATATTGAATAAAGGGTTGATTTTTAATGTTTGTTTAAGGGTATTTTAGGTAATCCAAAATGTTTAGAAAAGTCAAAGGCTATTTTGGAAAATCCTTCCTTTATTTAGGTCAATTTGAGGTATTTCCCGCTTGGTTTTAGGGCCGGAAGGTTAGAAGTTGCTAAAAAACAATCACTCAGCAGGCAATCATTTAACAAACCCATATAATTATGTATTTTCATAGTTTATCTTACTGTCTTTCTAGTTCAACAACTTAGCGACCAATTTACTTTTGTACCATACCTACAAGAAATTGCATCGCAGCCCCTTGATAGGGGTAACCAACATAAAGTCATTCAAGGATATTGTGCTTCTAGAAAAGAGCATTGCGGGTACCAAAATTTAGGATTTTATACAGCAAAGAATTAAAACTAGATAAGGAAAAAAAAAAACTATTTGATGTTCTTGTCTTCTGTTGGAGAAGTGGGGTGGTTGGTAATTTAAGAAACAGAACATCATTTTCTATATAAGAACTATTAGCGCTCTGGCATATCTGAACGGGCAGAAAAAAGAAGGCAATCCAGAAAACGATCAAGAAAGAGTGTTCTAGCCATGGATTGTTCTGTGACCAATGGCCCTTACCAGTTAGACTTTGGGTTCACAGGTATGTGTACTGATTATTTTAACCAACTCCAGACAAAATCAAGTAATAGAAAATGATTTCAACATAGATTAGTAAAACGGTTTTCTTCACCATTAACAATAAATAGGAATTAATTTGTCTCCTCTCTATTCGCTGCTAAAGTTTTTATATGAGGCGCTTTAAATTTTCTTCCTTACAAGACAAAAACTAGTGTTTCGCGCGGGTTAAGTCGCTAACAATTAAAAAGGGTCAGACGATTAAAGTAATGATCTTCAAAGTCAAGTAACAAGACCAAATATATAT
>NW_019238670.1:101604-105115 GCF_002742605.1 Olea europaea var. sylvestris | reverse complement strand
TTCAACAATGCGGAGGCAGTTGAACAGGCGGCGGTGGGTCAGCTGTTTCCTTGCACTCATGGCCCTCCTTTTCTAAACTCTCTGCCGCTGGGGCCACTTCGCGAAAGAGGTATTCGCACTTGGCCTAAATCTGATGTAGCTTTTCGTAGGTGGCATGCTCGCCTTGTGGGTCATGGTCCTACTAAGGCACTTTTTGATAGCGCTAGGATTTCTGATTTGTTAGAAGTCTCTATTCGCCCCCCTACTTTTGACTCAGCGCTCTTTCCGATTGCTTTGAGTCTTGGCCCCATGTCTATTACGTTAAGGGATGTTGGGGCCCTGGTGAATTTACCACCTTTGGGCGATACCATTTTCCCAGGTATCTTAGTTTCTGGTGGCGCCCCACAGTTCGGTAAAAACTACACCGATTCTTATTCAAGCCTGCAGACCCTCCATAATCATTCGAGCGCTGAGCCTACCCATGCTGAGCGGGTGGCCTTTCTTTTAGTTTGGCTTTGTAAATATGTTTTGTGTGTGCCAAGTATAACGCCTTCTCTGAGTTATTTACCTATAGCGCACGAATTGGCTATGTTTTGTGTGTGCCAAGTATAAAGCCTTCTCTGAGTTATTTACCTATAGCGCACGAATTGGCGCGTGGCAGGTCTTTGAATTTATGTTCTTTGTTTTTGGCTGCCCTTTATAGAGGTATGGCTTTTCTTCAGGCTCAATTGAAGAATGGTGCATCTCCCACTGACAGTGGACTTCTTTGGTTCACTCAACTGTGGTTGAGATCCTATTTTCCATCGCTTGGTGCTCCATCCATTTCTCATCCTTCTGCTAGCTGTTACAGGCTAGCTATGGAGCCCTTAACTCCTGTAAATATATCCAGAAGGGACATTTTTTCATTCTTTTATTCTTTAGATTCAATTTCTTCCTTCTTTCCTTTTTCTCCTTTTTTGACTCCAAACTATGTACATCCCCCTTCCACTATAGATAGCGCGAGCACCTCTCTGCTCATTTGGATCCAGTTTTTAACTGGGAGGGAGCTTTTCCATGATATCTTAACTGGGACCAATGCCAAAACGGGGGTAGAAATTTATGCTCCCCAATTTTTTGCCCGTCAGCTTGGTTTTGGCCAAACTTGGCCTGTTCCTCTTTGCTATTCGAAGAGCTTAATTAACCGTTTTCATACCATTAATAAAGCAGAAGCAGAGGCTATAAACGTTCGCAACCTCCATTTATCAAGCCATTTTTCATTAGCCCCTTTTAATTCTTGTCATGCTACTCACCCTCTTTTTGAACAACTTTGGCCATCAGTGAAGCGCAGATTATTTGCGACTGAGGCCAATCGTGCCTTTCATTCATTAGACCAACCGAATATTTCTTCTCCTCCTCCTGTTTTGGTTACTCCTTTGTCTATTCGAAGCCCCTCTCCTTCTCGTCGTACCAAACAACCTGCTCGTCCATCTTCTTCTTTCCCCTCCAGGTCTACTACGGCCAAGAGTGCTTCAAGCCGCAAACGGTCAGCCTCAGCATCTCCCATTCTGGAGGATGATGTTGATGATGATGATGATGATGATGCCCCTCTTATCGTCAGGAGGAAGGTAATTAAATCGGTCTATTTACAAGTATGCTTTTCCACATTTGATACTGTTCTGTGTACTGATGATCTTTTGGACTTTTCAGAAAAGTTCAGTCTCCCCTTCAAAGGCTTTGGCATCGACAACTCCTGCTCCATCATCCTCTGCTGAGGCTACTTCATCCAAACCGGTTGGTGATGGGACCATGCTTAAAGATACATCTTCAATCCCAGAGTCTTCATTACAACCCGTGGATGAGCCACCTTCTTCACAGGGTGTCGACCCCCCAATCATCGAAGCAGAAGGTAATTCAGTTTTTGATGTCTTACCTTTGCTCGTGCTATTGGTTTCTGATTTGTTGCTCTTGAACTTTGCAGATACTCCTATGAGTCCGCCCGTTGTGGCAACATCGTCTCGCTCGGACAAGGGGAAGTCCTCACGAATGGATGAGTCACTAGTGGCAAGCTTGGCCGAGGGCGCGCCATCTTCTACGATTGTCGACGAGGTAGTTTTTCTTTTTGCTTTATTTCTATCATTTCTATTTCCACCTTGTTCATTGTAGTGAGAATTTTTAATATTGGCAACGTTCTTTGCAGGACGCTGACAGGATTGTGCGTTCTATCCAGGATTTGTTCGCTTCTTGGGGGCAGGTCCAAATGCCTCGCCCTGCTCCATCTAGTTGTCCTGCCGCTTCTTCAGAGGATGATTTGAAGTTCTTGAAGGAGTTGGTATTTGAGTACGTATCCTTCATGGATATGGACATTGGAAGGGCTAGTGCTGCCAGACACAAGGATGAACTTGAGCACTTGAGTGCGAAGTTAGAGCAAGCACTGACGCTTCCGTCGCTCAATCTTTCTGCCGACTTTAAAGCGACGTTGAAAGTCATTCACTCCGAGGTCCTTTCTATGCTGGCCAAGAATGCTGAACTAAAGGCCAAGCGTACTCAATATCTTCGAGCTGTAGCTGAGAAAGAGTCTTTACGCATGGAGATCAACAAAGCTAAGGACGAGTTGAAAGAAATCTCTTCCCAAGTCATGATTGAAGACTCTTTGATGGTTAACTTGGCTGCTCAGATGAGGGAACTTCAAACCAAAATAGACGATTGCAGGGCGACGATGGCTGCTAAAAAGCGCAACGCCTCTCAGGGGATTGAGCGAACTAAATCCTTGGTCGAACAGTACAAGAAGTTGGAGGTTGATGATGATGACGTTGCGGCTGAATTGAACATCACTTCCTCCCGGCAGAACGAGGATTGGGAAAAACTTAGGGAACGAATTCGTTCCTTATGGGGTAAACTGTAATTAAGACATACGATGTCTTTTTCTCTTTTGTAATTTTTGTTCATTATTAACGAACATTAATTTCTTGTGCATTTATTTGACGTTTATTTTCTAATCATCAATTCTTTAATCACTTAACTGCTTTACACTAAGAATCTTGTCCACTCCCTTTTGATATTCCCACTACTGTTCCCAAGACTTAGGGCCATTTAATTCCGTCTATTAAACAGAAATGTGGCTGTTCATATTCTGTCCATTCATCTTCACCCCCTATAAATGTTTCGCATTTTTCACTCTCTATCTTCATCTCTTCATTTTCTTCTTCGAAACCAATTTGCTGCCATTTCTTGGCATTCTGACGATCAACCAGATCCAAAAATGGACTGTCTAGTCCGTCCGCCTTATATTTACCTTGATGTCACCTTTGGTATGGGAGGTATAGGAAATATTTTCTGGCCAGCAGCGAAGTTTTTTCCTGCAAAATTCTTCCCGTCGTCTCTTTGTTCTTCACAAGGAGTCAATGATGGGAGGCAATTTTTGGGCTGCATGTGGGCCACTTTGCTTGCTGAGAGTGTTTCTCAGCCTCGCCATTGAGAGTGCTTCTTAGCCTCTTTGCTCGCCATTGCAGCGATGCATTTAGGAAGGTGGTGAGGCCAGTACACCCTCTCACTC
>NW_019238670.1:101198-101453 GCF_002742605.1 Olea europaea var. sylvestris | reverse complement strand
GTATTTTGTAGCACGTCCATCATTTGTATCTTTTGTATTCTTGTAATGAACGTTTAATAATAAAGAACTTTACTCGAACGTATTTCGCTCTGTCTTTATTATCTTTTGATCGTCCAGAATGATTGGTTATGTTTTTATCTGTTCACATTCCCATAAAGAAGGAATATATTTTTTCAAATATTTGCCGTTAATGAATCTTACGTGCTTGGTGCCGTCTAGATCTTCTAAGTGGTACGCTCCATTAGGCAACACACT
>NW_019238670.1:98686-99097 GCF_002742605.1 Olea europaea var. sylvestris | reverse complement strand
TGATTCTTTTTCAGCCGATACATACACTTTCATTGGCCGTCCTTGGATTGGTGACACCAACACTGGTGGACTTGATAGATATGTCTTCAGGCTTTCAAAAGCCTTTTGATGTTCTTCTTTCCAGACGAATTCGTCATGATTTTTCATCTTTAATAGCGGCGAAAAGACTTTAGTTCGCTCTGCACAGTTAGAAATAAAGCGTCTTAAAAAATTTACTTGGCCTAGAAATCTTTGCAACTCCTTTTTATTGCTAGGTGGTTTGGCTTCTAAGATCGCCTTCGCTTTATTTTTATCAAGCTCAATCCCCTCTTGTGTACTAAGAAACCAAGAAAATTCCCTGCATTAACACCAAATGCACACTTCAAGGGATTCAACTTTAGTTTGTACTGCCTCATTCGTTCAAACGAACAT
>NW_019238670.1:98024-98445 GCF_002742605.1 Olea europaea var. sylvestris | reverse complement strand
AGGTAGTTTTGTGTATGTCTTCTTCAGCTATATAAATTTGATTGTATCCTGAATACCCATCCATGAAAGAATACATGACATGTCCGACAGTCGAGTCTACTAAAGAATCCACTGTGGGCATTGGATACTCATCTTTGGTGTAGCTATGTTTAAATTTCTAAAGTCTATACACACCCTTAGTTTACCATTCTTTTTTAGTACTGGCACAATATTCGACAAGCATTCAACATATATCTGGCTGTTCTTATAAAACCTGCTTTCAATAATCGCTCTATCTCTTTCTTAATTTTCGGGAGTACATTAGGAGCAAAACGCCTAGGAGGTTGCCTATGAGGTTTAAAATTAAGCTTAGTTGGTAATCTATGTTCCACTAAGTCTCTATCTAAATCAGGCATTTGTTCATATTCCCAAGCAAAACAAT
>NW_019238670.1:95518-97821 GCF_002742605.1 Olea europaea var. sylvestris | reverse complement strand
TGCAACTCAGAATCCATTTAAGATTCCTTGATTATTCTTTTGCCAATCACTGGCTCTTCCAGGGCCACTATATTTGGCCTCATCTGTTTGAACATCTCAATGAGTGCGTCCACTGAGAATGGCTCTTCACTTTGCGCGACAACTTGAGTTTCTTCCCCGTCTTGTACCACCCTGACAGGTCCATAGTTTCCTTCGTACATGAACTTTTTCACCGAGTTTGCTTCCGCGACAAAAGGCCTATGATCAGTCTGTACCACCTCTGTTTCGCCTTTATCATTCCAAAAAATCAGGCATTGATGGAGCGACGAGGGTATACGGCGGCTTTCGTGTATCCAATCTCTTCCTAGGAGCACATTGTAACTAGTAGGGCCATCTATTACAAAAAAGACAGTGGTCCTAGTAGTCGTACCTATAGTTATGTCTAAAGGCATAACTCCCTTAGCTGAAGTTGCTCCTCCATTGAAGCTAGTGAGGATGACTTCTGTAGGAATCATATCACCCTCTGTCTTTGCGAACTTTCTCATCATCCTGGATGGAATGGTGTTTATAGCCGCTCCATTATCGACAAGCACCTTTGCCATTGGGACGCCGTTAACTAGAGCTTTAACGTATAACGGCCTCAGGTGTTTTGTCAATTTCATGGCTGGCCGTTTAAAAATAACCTTTTCGGCAGCCTCTATTTCTACTTCTTGCTTGTTTTCTGTCGAATTATCCCCCCGTGATAGGTCGACGTGTAGTATGTCATGCTGATCCTCTGTCTCCCGAATTTCCTTCTTACTTCTTTCTAATGCTTCCTCATCAGTTATCCAACCTGTGGAGGGGGCATTATCTTTGGAGGTGACCCATACTTTTCAGAGCGAGGTACTCTCTTCTTTCTTTTGGGTGTCCCGTATAGTACGTAGAAGTCGAAAGGATGCCCAGATGGCTCCCCCAACAAGTCTACTTCGCGCACTCCCTCTTGGTGTAGTTGCTTAAACAGAGTGTTGCGCGATACTCCCCTCTTTTTCCTTTCTGCTTCTAAGTCGATTTCTTCTTCAATGTCTGTCATCCCATCGTCCTCTTCATCGTTGTAGGCCTCTCCAGAAGTCTGACATTCTTCACATACCAGCATGCAGGCTTCTCCTTCGTTGTCCTCCCTCTCTTCTTCCTTTTCTTTATTCTTGAATTCATTGGCCAGTAGGTAATTATTGGCCACGACAGGAGGCAACGTACCGAATTGGATAGCAAGGGGCTGATCTGGATCTTCTTCATTCTTTTTGTCCCTCTCAAACCTTGACCTCCCAGAAGAGGTTTCTGGTAGTTCCTTCATTGATTCATCTGTACCAGTCTCTTTACTTTTGAGGACGTTCTGATTGGCTACCTTGAGTAATAGAGGCGCTTTAGGATGTGGCATTCCTTGTTGCTGCCTTATCATCCATCCGTAGTTTCGCTGGAAACGCCTTTACTGGGTCCTAGTCATCTCATCGAAGGGTATTGCCCTTCCTGCGCTGTATTGGAATAAATGCCATACATTTGGCCGGCGAGGTTGCGGTCTAAATGTTCTTCCAGTATCTGCTGGTCTGAACTGCCTTTCGAAAGGTGGTCCTCTATAAAATGATGTACCTCGCCCTCTGCCAGGCTGAATGTTTGGGAAGAAGGCAGGGCGATGAGGATGCTGCCATGTCCCTGGTTTCTCCGTGTCTCCATTTACTTCCCTTTTACACCTTGCACACAGGACGTTTTCGTCCTTTTTTGGTTCTTTCCCTTTGATTCGTTCGAAGACACTGGGATGTGTTTTAGTGTCTTCTTCTCCATCGTCTATGACCAACTTGAATTTTGGCAACTTGTTCTTGAACCCAAACGTTACCATATTTACTCCAAGTGGCTGTGGGAAAGGATTCTCGTCCACTGCCATCTTTTTCTTATCGTCGAACGTAATTCGTCCTGATTCAATAGCATCCTACAATACGTGACGGAAAACCAAGCAATTGTTCGTCAAATGTGACCATGCATTATGCCACTTACAATATTTTTTACCCTTTATTTGTTCAGGGTTTGACAATTTGTGCTTATCGCTCAGCTTTATTTGCTTATCCCTATATAATTTATCAAATATAAGGTCAGCTTTAGTCACATCGAACGAGAACGTTCTAGCCTTTATGTTTCCATCCTTTATGGGCTCATCTTTGCCCGATGGTCTAGGCTTGGCCATTATGGGACAAGTATATGTATCTCCTTTTACCAATTCGGCCAAACACATTTCGGCCTGATCGTATGATTCGTCATCGATGGTATGAACGTCAAAATTTGGGTCTTTGTAATAA
>NW_019238670.1:91182-95280 GCF_002742605.1 Olea europaea var. sylvestris | reverse complement strand
TGAATAGAGTTCGCTGGCAAGTTGATGAACCAGGAGAAAGCTACCCCTGTTAACGAACTAGGGAAAAGTCTCATTTTATGGTAATCGGTTACATCACCACTTTGCAACGTGAATCGCCCTATGTGTTCTAGAGTAGACACCTCTCCTAAACCAGTAAACAGTGAGAATTCTGGCACTTTATACCCTCTAGGCCATGGATATGCTTGGTCTACCCAATCGGGATATGGCTTTGTGTATGTCGACCTAATGACAGGACACACCCCAAAGGCCATCTGATCCTGCACGATTTCCATAATCTAGTTCCTCAACATGACATTGGGATCATATGGAATTCCTACAGGCTGGTTAACCGGTTGATTTGCATGAGGTCTGATGTTTGGTCCTTGATTGGCAACAAAATTACCATAATTAGGTCCATTACCGTTAGCCTGGACATCCGTTCCTTCATTACCACGTGGAATATTCTGTCCATTGTTTAGGACATTATCTCTCACGTTTGAATTACCCCCCAAGTTAGGCATGCCACTACCATTATTTTGATTTGGCACTGTAGTACCTCCTTGGTTTGAAGTAGAGGGACCAGAAAGCGACTCCACCCCTTGATTCGGATTTAGGACAGAGGGATTATGTCCCACAATTGTCCTAATTTGAAAGTGGTTTGTAAGAGGTATAGTCGGTTGACATATTTGGCCTACTAACTTATTCATTGTTTCGTTTAACGTCTTTAGCTGTTTGGCCATATTGTCATAGTGTGCATTTCCATTTTGTGTAAATCTTTCCATATTATGAATATTTCGAAGATTTACCTGTTCAACGACGTCTTGCGTGAGTTCTCCAAGCAATGCACGCATGGTTCGAGGACTCAACTCCGTCATTGGTTCGTAACGACTGTTACTGCTCTGATTTTGTCCATCTGTTCGTGGAGAGGCATGCTGCTCCTCATATCGCTCGATTACAGACTGGATTCCTCCCTGACTTGCTCCTTCCTTGTCGGATCTCTGAGGCATATTGTTTCACCTTTTGTATTTTCAACACCTAACACCACAGTCCCACCGGGCGTGCCAAATTGTTTCGCGCGGGTTAAGTCGCTAACAATTAAAAAGGGTTAGACGATTGTGTAAGAGACGAAACCTCTTGAGACAAAGTCCCAAAAAGGGGTGTTCTTTTATTGGCGATGGACTTTACAATTGGGAATGAAAAACAACGTGCCTCCAAGGGGCGCAAGCACACGAGTTACAGAAAGAAAAAATGTTTAAGTCTAAAAGTTAAGGAAATGAAAATTACATATTCTCTGTTTGAGAGTTTTGGATTCGGTCCTTTGCTTCTGCGTCCTTTCTCCCTTTTATACCTCATAGACGATCTCTTTGTGATTAACTACCCTGAAAAATGCTTGATCGTCCTATAACTACCCACTTCCTTTGTAGTGGCCATTTTGTCATGAAACTGCCTCTTAACTGCTGTCATTATCTTTCATCGTTCAACCGCTTTCGATTGAATTCCTTGAGTCGTTGAACGTGATAAGGCTACTTTAACAACTGCCTTGATAACTGCATTCCTTGATAACCACGATGCGTTATATTTGTTGATACCTTGGGCGACTTGAAGGTTTGGACGAGAGTGGAATAACAGCTCTGGGCGACCGTATGACACTCCATTCGTTCAGATTCTGGGCGACTCGCAAACTTGGGCGATGGCGTCACCGCATTCTTGGGCCCCTTATTTGGGCCTTCACCTTGATTCGTTCGATTGGATTTCGTTCTTTGGGCTATCCGATTTGGGGATCCTTCAATTGGACTTTACTCCTTGGGCCGTTCGATTTGGGCTGAATTTTTATATGACAACAACTAGGTTCAAGTCTCTCGGCCACAAGTTGGGCATTTGATACGATTCTGAACAAAAGTAATGATCTTCAAAGACAAGTAACAAGAGAATATATATATAAATACGCCAAGCCTTGCAAAAAAAGACACAGAACTTCCATTATCCAAAAAGTTAAAGTCACTATCAGATGTAAAATCCATGTTAATGAAGACAAAATAGAAGGGGAAACAGGTCAATGAAAGTATGCAGATAGGGATTTTTTTTTATTTTATTTTTTTTGGCAGCAAACCCACTTACAACTTTGCTGAACAACTCACAATGAGTAAATGTGAGGATTGCATATAATTGCAAAAATGAGATCCAATTAGAAAAACTAGCAGCATTTAGATCCCAATTAGAGCTCAAATTCTTCATCCCGAAGAGCCATTTCTGCTGCCTGTTCCTCCTCCTCATCCAGCGCAAAATACTCATTCTTCTCCAGCGGCCTAAACATGTAGAATATTACAGCATAAAATGCAAGACTTGCAATCTCCTCAGCTGCATTAGACACCCATTGGTACTTGTAAGCAGCAATGGTCCTGAGCGCAAACACCACGATCCTCGTGAAGTACAAGTACCCAATAACCACAATATAAAACTGCCTAAAAAGGGTCAATTTAGACAAGTTCCTTGCAGCCTTCCCATCGGTCTTTGATGTCTCCCTCAAAGATCTAATGGACCACACAGTCGGGAAAAGAATGGCACAGCAACAGATAATATCCACCAACAGGAAAAGCTGATTCCATGTCACCCAATCCTTAATAAAGGGCCCAGTTTCCCCAATCACAACAGAAGCCACGTTTGCCAACACCTGCAAGGGGATCACGATCATCAACACTTTCTTCTCCCTCTCCTGCAAGAAGGGCTTCAAGAACGACCACCCGGTACCGATCAAAATGATCACCGTAAACAACAAAATCACCCTAATAAACTGAAAAATGTAAAACAAAATATCCCATCCATGAGGGGTGCCTGTAACCTTCACATAATGCTTATCCTCAGCAGCACAAAGCAAATTCAATGCCTTCATAATTACCAAAAGCCCCATCAGGGCATGGATTCTATGCACAGACTTCCTATTTTTAAAACAAAAAGAAACCCAGAACCAAAATAAAACAAAATAAAAAATCGAAAAGAATGAATACAGGGTGGGCAGCTGGGTAAGTCCAGCAGATAAATAATCCTTGACGCTGCCACGATCATCAAGATTATAAAGCTCGGTGTTGACATCCATTGAAACCGTAGATTCAGGAGCGCAATTGGCAAAGAAAAGGGAGTATTCATTCGGAGAGGGAATCGGGTACGAATGGGTGAAGGAGGAGCGGGGAGGAGGGGATAGGTCCCTGAAAGTAAATAACAGGTCGACGTATTTAGAATCGAGGACGCAAAAAGAAGGGTTCTGCTGGAGCTCATAGAGCACTTGGATGAGGGATTCCTCTGATAGGAGGAAAAAACCAAGGCGGGATGGATCCGGCGAGGTGACGGAGGAGATCACGGACACGGAAGAAACGGAAATGTTGGCGTGGCCGGTGTGTGTGAAGCCGAATCGCTCAAAAAGGATCATGGCCCGGGAATCGGAGGTGATCTTGAGGGACTTGATCTCAGCGGCGGCAGGGCGGAGAAGAAGGTGGATAAGGAGGAATGAGAGGAGGAAGGGTAGTTTCGTCATATTGATAAATGGTGGCGGGCGGAGGGAAAGCATCGACCGGTGGAGGAAGACGGGGAGATGGGGTCAAAAAAGGGGAATGAGTTGTATTGGCAGGCACTCAAAACATATTTGCTCAAAGGCCTTTGACCAGAAATAACGAAATAAAAGAAATCTTAATTATTTAAAACTATCAAAAGACCATTTCAATCGAGTTGATTATATTACTTCGTATTCTTTAGATTTGAGTTTTGTTAATTGGTTCAGTTGATTATATATTTTTCTATATTATACTATTCAAATGTTTAACAAACAATTGAACAAGATTTGATCATTTGGTTTTGTGATTTAATAACTACATACTTGTAAGAATGAGTTGAGTAATGTGGATAATTATTAAGTATATATTGGAGTAATTGTTACATTTCAGGGAATTATTTGCAAGACAGACTAGCATTAGAGGCTCCTACCTAAAACTTCAATTAGTTCCTCTGTTTCTAAGCTAGAAGTGCTGGAGTATTTAAGTTTCCAAAAAAACCTTCTAAGATGTTGCCAAAAGTGTCCTTTGAACTTTGCATCTCGAACCAAAATAA
>NW_019238670.1:70964-88915 GCF_002742605.1 Olea europaea var. sylvestris | reverse complement strand
TTTTTTTGGCTACTCTTCTTCTAAGAGTTTTCTTGAGTTCACATTGATCTTTCAAACAAGAAGTATTTATTCATCATCATATGCAATACATGCCCTTATTATAATCCAGTTATTCCCTTGATTTATCTTCGATTTAGTACTAAACTCATTAATTAAAATGTTAATCATCATTTTCCAAAAACACATTTGGGGAAAACAGAGAGATATGAAGAGTTAGGTAACATATACCTTGTTTTAATATTTCTAATATTTATATTTGTTATTATGTGCTTTACTCATATCAATTGTTCTAATATTTGTACATGTTTTATAATTTTCAATGATATGGAAAACATTCTTCAAGAAGATGATACAATTACAACGAGATGCAAATTGCAAATAGTGCGAGATGTTTATGAGAAGCTCTATACAAATTACAAAAACTAGCTTCGTGAGATGAAGACTAACAAAAAAAGAAGAAGTATGGTATAAAAATAGAAGAGAAGCGGGCAAGATTAGGGTTGGAAGAATTAGTTTTAGTAACGGGCTTAAATGCAGGTGATGATAACAATGTACATAAGACTTTGGGGGCAGAGTTGGATCTTGAAACAGTATTTTAAGAAAAGTGACTTGAAGTAAAAGACAATGTTGAAGATGGCATAATAGACCTATTGCCCAAATGTGTATATGAGTTTAGAGTGACTTGAGGTTCTCTTTAACTATTTTCCTAAATATGTATGTGAGTTGAGGGTAACTCGGGACTTATTTGTTTAACTCTTTCTAAATTTGATGTTTTCTATCTTCTAAGTTATGAGAAAAAAGAAAAAGAAAAAGGAGATTGTGTTTAGAATTGGACTTAATTCCTCTTATTAAACTATTAAGTAAGGTGTAAAATGAAGAATAATCTTTCACGATGATTTCACATTTGGTTATGAAGCTAGTAATTTGATTTATACAGCTTATGTACTTGTTTTTATGTGCTTTACTACCATTGATTCGCACTTCAAATCAATCTTGAATAATGGACAATTCTTAAGTTTAATAGTCTGAAGATTCACATTCGTAAGACAATTTTGGAAACTCACATTTTGATCTTACAGGAGATTATTCCTTTTGTTGATAAAATTGCATGTTGCCGGTGATGAAAAATACAGCACGGAAGAGTTAAAATTTATGAATGTGAAAGATGTTACTCAACAAAGAAATGGATAGGGTTGACTACCTTCACATTTGTTAGAACCAATAACGATATACACTTCATTCCCGTGATACTTAAAGTATTAATGTCATTTTACTCATTCTAATAACGACATTGAAAATCAGTCGTAATGTACAAAACAATATAAATGTCTTTCCAATTTGAAAAGTACACTGATTAACATAACGATATTGAAATCGTTCCTGTAACAAAATACGATTTAGATATTGTTTTAGTATGAAATACACACTGCTTTATTGATTTTCGTAACGACATAGAAGTCGTTATGGATATACATAATGACATCGAAATCATTCTTCAAGCAGGGCGCATGCCCAGTATATACTAAGGCACACGCCCACTGTAATTAGTTATTCTCAGTACCTCTCAGTAACTACCCAGGCGTGCGCCATCTCTGCAAGCTTATGCGCACACCTGGATGACTTTTACATTCTGTTTAATTGAGTCCTCGAAGTTGTTTATTCCCCCGAGAGCAAATGGTCCATTGGACGGGGGCGGGACGGCTCCTTATGTCACGTATGTTGTGCAATATTTTTACATAACAACTTCCATGTCATATTATTGGTTTCTAACGACTTCAATGTCGTTATGAAAATCAACAAAGCAGTATATTTTTTAAACTGAAACTTTATCAATTTTGTTTTGTATCTCAGGAACAAAGTTAATGTCTTTACGTAAGTTAGTGCATTTTTCGTACTAAAACGATATCAATATTGTTATGTGTCTCAGGAACGACTTCAATATTGTTTTGTATATTTATGCATTTTTCATATTAGAACGACATATGTGTCAACTATAACATTATAAAAATCATTTGTTTATAATGCGAAAAAATACAACAACGTAAAATGACTTTGATTTTGTTCTAATAAAACAAAAACGATCATAGCACAATGACAACAAAAAATTAATAAATCATTTTGTGCTTCAAAAAGTACAAAATAATAACGTTACAATAAACTGTTTGACATTTATAGGTAGATGGACACATGATCAGTTTTCTTACAGTTGGAGCCTTAGATATTATAGGGATTGGAGTTGAAATCTCCATTTGTATATCATTGTATCGACCTTCAACATCTCTTTAACTTTAACATACAAGTTTACACAAAGAAATTATTTTCAAAAAAAGAATAAACAATATTTTCCTTTTGCCATTCACTGCAAATTTCCATTTTGGAGCACCTAGATAACAAATTGAATCCATGATGTCCATAACTCCAATTCAACATAAAAATTGTAAAATTTCACATCATATATCAAACTTTGTACATTACTGATAAAGAGATACATATCGCCATGGTTTGCAGAAAATGATATGTAAGTCGTTCTGGACCAAAAAATAAAATAAAAAATGAAATGTTTTTTAAAAGCAAAACAACAAATAGAATAGCCAAACATGTGTTTACCAACATCTTCACTTCAAAAATAAGGGATAATAAAAAAAGAAGAAGAAGAGGAAAGTAACCCATATCAAAACTCTAATTAAATGATAAAATGAATTCAAAATCATTATTGATAAATGAACAACATAAATATAAATCATAACATGTGATTCAGAAAAATTGAAAAAGAAAGTAGTCAAAATATTGAAATTTAACATTATCTTCTCTTCTTTTTCAAATGCTCATCAAGAATATTATAAGATTTGATTACTTACTTCAACCAAGTGAGTGTTTAAGAGAATGACAACAGTAGATTTTAGGGTTTCATGAAGGAGAAAAGATGATAAAAAACGAAAAAAATTACAAAATTGCAAAGAGATGCGAACCCATCTTGAAAGGAAGGAAGCCAAAATTGAATTGGGTCTAAATGGAAATTGGGGCATTATGTCTTTTTACATACAATGATATTTTAGTAATTTATAAATTGTATTTTCCTTTTCTTTGCATCTTGAGGCCATCTAACTCAAAAAGATGGTTCATAGGTTTTTTAAATGATTCTTTGCTTTGACTTGACCTTTTTAAATAAAAGCTCCGTCAAGAAAAAGAGGGTGTTGGTGGGGCGAAATTTACGATCTGTGGATATTAATATAATGAAATCGTCCTTTATTGAGGGTTAAAATCATTGATTGCCATCCAACTTTATACGTGTTATCATGGTCATCAGATTTGATGTTGTTCCATTGTAATCATCTAATTTTATATTTAGTGTCACAATTGTCACCTATTTTGAATTTATTTTATCATGGCCATCCAATTTCCTAAAACACCGTGACCATCAAATTTCATATGACATTCATTATGACCAACCAAGTTCTTTTCAACATTTTCATTAATTTTAAAAAGGGTAAAACGATAAATTTGTATTATATATAAAATAATTTCTTTTAAAAATAACATAAAAACTTATTTTAAAAAATAAAATAAAATAAAATTTTATTTTTAAAAAAATGTTACTTAAAAAGATAAAATAAAATTAAAATTTATTTAATTTTTTAAGTAAAGTAAAAACTAATTTTAAAAAAATGCTTTTAATATAAAATAAAACTTATTTTAAAAAAAATACTTAGAAAAATAAAATAAAATAAAAAATTATATTTTAAAAAAAAGGTTCTTTAATAAAAAAAAAATAATAAAAATTATTTAAAAAATGTTTTCAAAATAAAATAAAAACTTATTTTGAAAAAAGTTACTTAAAAAATAAAATAAAATAAAAATTTATTATAAAGAACGTTTTTCAATATATATATACACACACGCAAAGTTACCATTGTACTTCTTTTAAAATTAGTGAAAAATGGAGAAAAGAAGTTAGGTGGCCATGATGAAATGTTATATGAAATTAGATAATTATAGTGAAATAAAATCAAATTAGGTTATAAAGTTAAATGCCCATAATGAAACAAAATCAAATTAGATGGTCATGATGACTCTAAATATAAAGTTGGGTGGCCATTGATGAATTTAACCCTCCGTATATGCTTGCTTTAAATTTCATACAAATTAAAAAAAATAATTAGCATAATTATAACTATAAATTTTACTTATATTTTCTTATTATAATCTTATGTTAATGACGGTATTTAATAATAACAATGCACATTGAATAGGGTATATTAAAGTATTAATTTTACTTTCAACTAGAAAAATGCTCTATAATTTGAAACAAATGAAAACAAAAAATAAACTATTTTATGGGATGGTAGAACGGACGCATTATCATTCTTCCTACTATTCTCTTTTATAAATTTCACAAATAATTTCTCAAAATTTGGAGTTGTAGGTGGGTTTAGCTAGCAAAAGGATGTAAAAAAGTAATTAGTACATAATATCATTACCTTTCACTATTATTGTGAAAAAATGTCTTTATCTTTCATTTTTTGCATTTCACTTTATTTCCACATTTTATTATGCAAAAGGTTATTTTTATTCATTTTTCTCAATTAAAAACTCTAAAATGATGAATATACCCTTCTATTTAAATAAAAAGAAAAAAAGAAAGAACTAATTGCAATCATAATCTCAATTTAAAAAAAAAATAAAAATTGTAAACAAGATCCAAATAAATTATTAACACATAATGTCCCCACCTTTCATTATTATTGTGAAAAACATTCATATCTTTTATATTTTGACATTTTCACCCTTATTACACATTTAATAGCACAAACAATTATTTCTATCTATTTTCATCAAATTTTTCAATAAAGCTATAAAACAATGAGTATACCCTCATATATATAAAATATATTAATTTTTAAATAATTTATTTGGGACTTGTTTGCATTTTTAAAAAAATTTTAATTTCTAATTTTTAATAATTTATTTGAGATTTGTTTGCACTTGAAAAAAATAAAATAGAGCTGTGGTTGCAATTAGTTATTTATTTTTTTTAAATTTACATAAGAGGGTATATTTTCTTCATTTCATAGCTTTTTATTGACAAATTAAATGAAAATTGATAAAAATGATGGTTTGCGTAATCAAATGTGCAATTAAGGATGAAAATGCCTAAATAAATAAAAGGTATGAGCACTTTTTTCAGAATAATGGTGAAAGATAAGGACATTATGTGCTAATCACTCTTATACTAATTTATTTGGAATTCGTTTGCAGTTTAAAAAAGAAAAAAAAATGGGACTATGGTGGCAATAGTTCTTTCTTTTTGTTCTTGTTTAATTTAAACAGAATGATATATTCACCATTTCATAGCATTTAATTGAGAAAATTGATGAAAATAACATTTTACGCAATGAAGGGTAGAAATAATGGTAAAAATGCTAAAAATGAAAGGTAAAAACGTTTTTCACAATAATAATGAAAGATAAGAACGTTATGTGCTAATCAACCATGTAAAAATGATTAAGAGGGAAGCTTAATTTTCGAGCAAATAGTAGCAAAGGTCTCCAATCTTTGACATTTGTTGCATTTTAATACCTAACATTTAAAAAATAGCATTTATATTCTCAGGGCATGTTGATTCCCACTATTTGTCAAAAATGCATTTTGTAATAGTGATTTGATGAAAAATGTGTATTTAAAAAATAAGAAAAAATTTTGAATTTGCGTGCAATATTATTTTATTGAAGAATGCGTGGTTGAAAATAAAAGAGAGAAAAATGTATTTTGAAAATAATGAGAATCAAATGGGGGCTCAATCTTTCATTTCGATAGCACTTTGATCCTTGGCGGACAAATTTACCCTAATTTATAAAAAAATGGGTAAAGCTGCTTTGATAGAATGATTTAACATAAAGCTTGACATAATTGTATGTGGTAGTAAATAAATGAATAAAAAAGTTGATTGTATTTTAAACTATTTAATGATAAAACGCCACGTGACATTATGTCAAACTTTATATCAACCTTAATGTTAGTGTAGCATCATTGTAAAATAACTAGTTAAAATTTGTTCAACAATGTAATTTTGCCCTTGCAGTTAAATAAATAGACAAAAGCACGACAGAAAAAAATGAAATAATTTAATGATGTCAATTTGGATTTCCCAAAACTTTTTTTTTATCTTTTTTATAAAAATAATGA
This sequence comes from Olea europaea var. sylvestris, assembly GCF_002742605.1. Classification (NCBI taxonomy): domain Eukaryota; kingdom Viridiplantae; phylum Streptophyta; class Magnoliopsida; order Lamiales; family Oleaceae; genus Olea; species Olea europaea. Next base: position 82,732 of record NW_019238670.1, on the reverse strand, counting down.
CAATAGAATTAATTAAGTTAATATTTGAATTATATACAGTTTAGCGATGACAAAAAGACGAGGTGGAGGCTATTTAAAAAATCTTCATGTATTGTCTTGTTTAGTTAATTAATTATTTTAATATTATTTAACTTGTTTCAAATACGTATTTTATAGGATTTACAATTTTCATAAATTTTTTAATCATATATTTCAACAATTGTTATTAAAATATACTAAATATCTAATTTTCAACAAAACTAAACAGAAAGTCGATAACTTGTTAAGGGATAAATTTCATATTAAATAAAAATGAAAATATAGATCAACATATAATAACTTGTGCTACCCATCTTAATAAAATTGACATTCTAAGTTGAAACATCAAGTCTTATTATAGTATTATAGTTCATTGAGATCTAACGAGTAATTTGATCCAATTAAGACTAAAAAAATGATTACGAGAATTTCAAAATTTATTTACTTAAACAAGTCACCGTCTTGATGGCATTTTATGTAATACATCAAATAAAAATAAAAATATGGATCAACATAAAGATTTGAATTCCTTATTTTAATAAGCTTTGACATTGTAAGATTGGACGTCAAATCTTAATATTTTTTAACCTCATATAAACTTATGAGTATAAGAAAGTTCCCATCTCATCAAAGAAGGCTAGGATAATGTTATTTCAATCAAGTTACATTGCTAGATGTCTTGACATACTTTTAGACATAATGCCACATAGTATTTTATTATTGAATAATTTTAAACACGATCAATTTTTACATCTAATAATCTGCTATCATATATCTATCAGTGTTTCTATCATTTTCCGTTCGACAAAGTAGATTAATTCATGTAATTTTCTCAAAACATTAATCTATAATACCCTTGTTTGAGCCCCACTTTTATCAAAAAATGAATTTTTAAATAGTGTATTAATAAAATAATGTGCTGTTTAAAAATAATGAAAAATTTTGAATTTACATATAATATTATTTTATTAAAAAATATGTGATTGATATGAGATTAAAATACTATTCAAGAATTCATTTTTTTCAAAAAAATATGGCTCAAACAAGATCCCGACCGAAATATAGCCAGAAACCGCAAGGATGTTTAGATAATTTGTGTTTATTTATTTATTTTTTATAATGGGAAACCAATCAAAATATATTTTGTCTATGAATGAGTTAACTAGAAGGTGCACCCTGTCGAACCTTCCATAGCAACCCATTAACTTTACGACACGAAACACGACAACAGTACCAAATTTACCAGTTGCCTTACCAGAATTTTACTTTTACAAGCAAAAACAGCGGTTTTCTTGAAATTAAATCCGTAATACGAGGTCAATCAACAACAAATTTTTTTCCCCTGTTCAAAGCATTACCTATTTATTGCTCGACAAATTGGGGATTGAATTTATGACTTTTTTCTCTGTAATCCAAATTACGTTCAATTCTTCACAAGTACAAATTTCGAAGCCTTTGAATACCCTTTTTCAAATAATAACATATTTGTATAAACTCAGCACCATACCCAGAAACAAATACTATTAATCTTCTTCGGGGAGCTTATATCTGATTTTAAGCTGTTAGATGTATGTCAATTTGATCGCTAAGCACTAAGATTTTCTCAGAATTTCCTTGATTGTGTAAGTTCAAACTATTTGTTTTGTTTTTTTATACTTGGCATTTTCTAGCATATTTGATTCTTGTTTGTATTGTTTTGATGTCATTTTGTTTTTCGTATTTTATTATTTTGTTGATGTAAAGTTAAGTGTTTAGTTTTTAGTTCAATCGCATTGATCTTTGAAGTTGTCTTTCAGAAAAAAAGTCCGGGCGATCATGTAATTATTTTGAATGATTTGGTGCATACAGATATCTTCCATTCAAGAAGTGAAATAACTGAGAATTTTGCTTCCTTGGTATCATTTGGTGGAATGAGTTTCAGGTGATGGTTTGAGATACAGTGATAGAATCCCGTTGATTGGATATTGAAATATCATCTTTGTAGATCAGTTGAATTTTTATTTTTTATTTTTTGCTTCAAAGTTTTTGGATTGTAATACTTTGTACATAAATTAAATGAATGTCGTGGGTAAAGTTAGCACTTTTATCACACAAGGAATGTACTCTGTCGCCACACCATTTCATCCATTTGGTGGGGCAGTTGACATAATAGTCGTCCAGCAGCAAGATGGAACCTTCCGGAGCACGCCTTGGTATGTACGATTTGGTAAATTTCAGGGTGTTCTTAAAGGTGCGGAGAAAGTTGTCCGGATAGAAGTTAATGGAATTGATGCTAATTTTCATATGTGTCTTGATAATTCTGGTGAAGCATATTTTGTTAGGGAAGTTATTTCTGACAAGGACGACAATGCAAACAGTGTTTTGAAGGATTCTGATAATTGTGAAGGTACCAATATTGATAATAAGTCAGAGGATAATAGTTTTCACATACAAGAGACTAATGATTTTGATAATGGCGAGGTAGAGGTGCGAGATGAACGCATTACTCTTGGTATGGACCGATTGGAGAAGAATGAGTCTGACAGTGAGCGGGTATTCTACGAGTTTCAAGATGAACAAACTTCTCTAGAGGGTTCAATTGAGTTATCAGAATATGATTCCAAAAGATACAATTTAGATAGTGTGGAGCATGTGATAGAATCACACACTTCGAATTCAGAAGTAGTTCTGGTGAGTGTGGATGGGCACATACTGAAGGCACCCATCTCATCCTTGGAGAGAAATGCTGAGAACTTGCAACTAAGCACGCCCCAGTTTCACCTAGGTCCAGGTGAAGGGACTGAAGAGTACCATACAAATGAAGTTACATGGACAGCTGATTATTTGAGTGATTTGGACACCTCTACACGTAAAGTTACTTCTGACAATGCACGTGAGGCGGACAATGGCAGTCAAGCTTCTAAAGACACAATGGATACATGTGAAGGAGGTGAAGAGAATCTCTCTCCTGTTTTAGAGAGCCAGAGCACAGCTAACCAGAGAAGAGACTTTTACATGGGAATTAGTTCAGAGACCACATCTAATAGTTTTAAGAGGGCTGAGGTATTCAAAAGTTGTTTGGAGCTCCAAGAATTGGCGGTAAAGTCTATGAATGCCATTCAACAAGACACATGTTCCTCAATGCAGATTCATGAGTTTGCTGAAGATCTAAATGAGAAGTCTCCTCTAAGTCCTTTGACAAATGATGAAACTGAAGAGGGAAATCTTGGAAAATCAACAAATCAAAATGGATTACCTCCCTCAGATTCTGAATATCCCAGCACTATTTCTTTGACGGATTTGCAAGTTCAAGGTGAAATCCATGAAAAGAATACACTCGATAGAGATCAAAGTGGTACTGATAGCAAGCCCGTACCATTAGTTAGCACTGAACAGAAGCCAGAGAATCTGATGTATGCTAATTTAGTAGCTGAAGGAATGCTGAGTGACCCGCGGGCACCTGCTTCTGAAGATGAATTCAGTAAAAGCGAACATCTGGACCCTCATTCTAGAGATTCAAGTGGAGACATGAAAGCAGACTTCAACACAGGTATGGTATGCCATCTTGATATTATAATAAATTTTGAATCACTTGTTATTTGATTTTAGTACTATTTTGCAGTTTCTCTAATCATATTATATATGACTTGGCAGGAATAGAGTTATCTCTTTGTGGAAACTTGCTTTGTGCTGGCATGGATTTGAGTGCAGCAGCAGAAGCCTTCGAAAGAAGCTGCATATCAGCGGAGGAATTTAAAGTTTCTGCCTCATCGATTGTTAAAAATGAAAACTTAATAGTTAGAATGCAAGGGAAGTACTTAACATGGGATAAAGCTGCTCCTATCATTCTTGGATTAGCAGCTTATGGTTTGGATTTACCTGTTGAGCCAGACAACGCAATTCCAGTGGAACAGGAAACAACAGAAGCGAAGGAAGTTGAATCTGGATTGACTTCGACTCCTTCTGGACGCAAATGGAGGCTCTGGCCAATTCCATTTCGGAGGGTTAAGAAACTTGAACATATCAGTAGTAACTCATCACATGAGGAGGTCTTTGTGGATTCTGAATCTGTCTCAGAGAGCCAACATGACGAACCAACTCCAGCACTAGCTAGCGAGTCTCCTCGGAAGCAAGTTATAAGAACAAATGTTCCCACCACCGATCAGATAGCTTATTTAAATCTCAAAGAGGGACAGAATATGGTGAATTTCATCTTCTCCACACGGGTCCTTGGAACTCAGAAGGTCTATAATTTTTTTCTATAAAATAGATAATTGGTTGGAATTAATACCCACTAAAATTGTTACTAATCTACATTTTTCTGAAACAGGTTGAAGCTCATATATACTTGTGGAAGTGGAATACACGAATTGTAATTTCTGATGTAGATGGGACAATAACCAAGTAAGGTTAATTTGCCTTGTATGAACCGTTGCTATGTATTGCTACTTATTAATATAAATTATAGAAGATCTTGAAGTGCCTTTTGATTATATTGTCTTACTCTTCTAGCTTGTTCATTTGGAAACGATAGAACTGATGATCTGTAAGTCTACAATCTAGAAAATATTTCGAATGGAGGCTATTAGCTAATCACAATTAAGTTTATCGATATATTGCTCTTCGAAATATATGGGATGAGAAAAGACTGAAATGTCTGATACTTCCATTTATGATGCTAGCAAAGCAGTCTCACTTATTTTGGTTGGAAGGCTTGCTGTAGATCTTAACCTTAATATTTCACTGTTGCTAGATATAATAATAATTTTGTTCATGCTACAGTGAAAATCAGCCAAAGTTGGCGTTAATCTATCCTGTTTATCAAACAATATTGGTGATACTACCACAATGTCACCGGAAATAGATGTTACTCTTTTGGTCCTGTTGATATCTCAAAAATATATGTTGTATGCTAAGTACCACATCTATGAGGAATTGTAAACAAGTTGATTGGGAATAGTGAAGTTCTCACATTGACAATTGTTCATCATCGAGATTGGAGAGAGGGAAGCAATAGAACATAAATAAAAACAAATTTACCAATTCACATTTTTCGATGAATTATGATCTCTGGTAACTCAAGATGGTCCATCAGCTGCATCCCCTTGCGGTTGGTTTTTTGTAAGCTTAAATGGATCAAATAACCCATTAACATGAGATATGATTTATTTTTATTTGTATTATTCAAGCAAATTAGCTATGGTGTAGCAAAGATAGGTTTCCAATATCCCATGCAGGTTGTGCTTCATATGTTCTTGTTTTCCAGATCTGATGTTCTTGGTCAGTTTATGCCTCTGGTTGGGAAGGACTGGACACATTCTGGAATAGCTCGTCTTTTTTCTGCAATTAAGGTAATTTCATCAGATGTATTATTTTTAAGCTTTGTGTTATTTTTCTTGGTGTTGTCCTACTGAAAATAGAGGTTGTAAATCATATAGTTTTCTTTCCTAGATCTGCCAAATTTGTAAAAACAAGCATGAAAATTGATATGGACTGAATTCTAGAAAAAAAAAAAAGGACGTATATTGGAGGTTGATGTGGACCGAATTCCGAAAACAGAGATGTAAAACAAGCATGAAGCTTGATATGGACTGAAGTGAAGTAGAGGGTTGTAATATTTGAACAAATAAAATGCAAAAAGGATGTATGGAATCGTTTGTCTATAGACAAAAAAAAAAAGAAAAAAGAAAAAAAGCAGGCACTTGAATGTAATAATTTAAAATTAGTTCGGAAATCTGAATTCTGAAAATCTCATGGCTTCAATAAGCAATTAAATGGACCTATTTCGGGTAAAGAGCAATCAATGGGCTTATTTATGGCCTTGGGACACTTCTTAGAGTTGGTAATGGGTCTAATTATTGAGAGAAAATAAGATTAACTCAGCTTTTAAAGACACCTAGACAACCCAATATAATGTGGAATGAAGAAAAAAGTATTGAATTCCTGGATAACAAGGCTAATTCAAAGTCTATTGGGGGCCAATTTGATAAGTATTCCACAAGCACTAATTCAACAGCCTAAAAAGAGAAAGTTGATATTGCCAAAGCAAAAGTTGGTTTTTAATTACAAAACCCTAGTAACCTTACACAAAAGTTGGTTTGTAATAGAATAAATTATAATAGGGCATTAATTTTTGCTATTGCTGCTAACTACTATAAAGATTATTTTCTCGTGTAAACATTGTAAAAGATTGACTACACGATCAAATTGGAGAGTAATGGATGAATGATTGTTAATCGTGTGTATATTGAGAATAATATATTTGATGATATTAATAATGAGGTTAGCATTTTAAATTATTATAATTCGTAATGAACCATTGTAATGTATTTTATATAAATTATAATGTTTTAAATTATTATTATTATTATTATTATTATTATTATTATTTTTTGTTATTATCTTGTTTCAATATTTTTATTTTTAATAGAGTTTTGCCTCTACTGAATTAGAGTTCTGCTCCTGAGTTTGCATGCACAAGGGATATAATTGCAAAGTTGTCTATATAATTATTTCATTACGTGGATATTGTTGAATATGAGCTAAAACTTATTAAAGAAAATGTCTCAATGCATGCTCATGGCAATTAAGTGACAAAAGAATTGGATTGATTTATGCTGATTAATGATGGACACAAGTACAACACTTCTTTTACTTTCAAAACGACAGAAAGATGCTAGTTTTTCCCCTTTTTTATCTCTTTTCGATTTTACTAAGTGTCAATGCCTCATAGCTTTCCTTATAAAAAACATTGGTACTTAATCTTGTCTTTCCTTTATTTAGTCAATAGAGTGGAAGTTAAGCATAAAAATCTTATAACGTTTGCATGCACAAGGGATATAATTGCAAAGTTGTGTATATAATTATTTCATCACATGGATATTGTTGAATGTGAGCTAAAACTTATTAAAGAAAATGTCTCAATGCATGCTCTGGCAATTAAGTGACAAAAGAATTGGATTGATTTATGCTGATTAATGATGGATACAAGTACAACACTTCAATTTACCTTCAAAACGACAGAAAGATGCCAGTTTCCCCCCTTTTTTATCTCTTTTCGATTTTACTAAGTGTCAATGCCTCATAGCTTTCCTTGTAAAAAACATTGGTACTTAATCTGTGTCTTTCCTTTATTTAGTCAATAGAGTGGAAGTTAAGCTTAAAAATCAGCTTATGCACAGCCATTTTAACAAATCTCAAGAACTTCTGTGATCTGTACTTAAGCCGGGACCACACTATCTTTCCCTAGCCAGTCTAGATTTATCCGAGATCAATGAATCTAATTAATCTATTCATGCGTTTTCCACAAGCGGGAATTGCTATGACCTCGTCTCTTTACTGGCTTACTTGATCTTCATTACTTGAGCCTCTAAAGCTTATGCTTCTCTCATGTATTTATATGTAGATATGATAATAGAATTGTGATGACACTGTCGTTACTGATGCAATTGGGATGTTTTTATTTTTATGGTTAAATTGAATTTGTTGTACATGTCGAACGCTTTCTTATTGTAGGAGAATGGGTATCAGTTGTTATTTCTGAGTGCACGAGCAATTGTTCAAGCGTACTTGACTAAGAGTTTTCTATTCAATCTGAAGCAGGTATACTGTACCCCTAACCCATGGTGTTAATAACTTTTTATTGCACAAATGGTGCTTTTGGAACGCTCTAATGATCAAAATGTGTTCAATTAATGTTTACGCACCTCGGAGATTTTGTTTTGGTTACCTTTTTACATATTTAAATTAACTAATATATACTAGCTTTGACTTTGACTTTCCCCTTCCTTTGAACTCTTTTTTTGTTTTTTGTTTTTTGTTTTTTAAAATTGAGAAATATGAACAACCAAAAATTATATGGTTCATCTTGAATTTTCTTGATGAACCATATAATTCAGGTCCTGTAATTGTTTGAGCCACCTTTTTTTGTCTCGTCAATGGTTTAACTTTTCCATGTTAATTTTGTAGTAAATTTTCCATGTTACTTTTGTAGCAAACTCGAGAATTTAACTAGCACTACAACCAAATTCCGTTGGGTGAAAAATATTTATAATGTTTGTAGGATGGAAAAAGCTTACCAAATGGACCTGTTGTGATTTCACCTGATGGCCTATTTCCCTCATTGTACCGAGAAGGTAAGTTTTTCCCTGAATGATTACTTGACTTTCTATTAACACCTAATTGTTTACAAATGCACAGCATGATAAAAATAGTGAAATTCTTTTATAGTCCGGAAAATTTAATTCCGCAACTAATAATAAGAATTTATTGTTATTTTGTCATTGATGGCAGTCGTAAGAAGAGCTCCTCATGAGTTCAAGATTGCCTGTTTAGAGGTCAGTAAAACTGTGGCGTGCAAGTTTTGTAGGTGTTTAATTATTCTTTTGAACATCTTGATTTTCTAAGCTCCCTTTCAAGTTTTGAACATCTTGATTTTAGCTCCCTTTTAAGTGTGAACCACCTTTTGCAGGATATCAAAGCACTTTTTCCTGCCGACTATAATCCATTCTATGCTGGTTTCGGAAACAGAGACACTGATGAACTCAGTTATCGGAGAATAGGGATCCCAGAAGGCAAAATCTTTATCATTAATCCCAAGGTAGTCATCATTCTTTATTGGTTCATCTAGCAAGTTGGATACCAAACAATATCAATAAAGAGGAAAAAAATTAAAATCTTGTTCATTGCACCATCCAGCATTGCATAACAAACATTTATACACGTTTCTCTACATGACCACTATTCTGCAAGTTTATTTTTTTCATTTTGTTTTGTCTATGAAATTCGTTTATGTTCACAGGGAGAGGTGGCCATTAATCACCGTATTGACGTGAAGTCATACACTTCATTGCATACTCTGGTACACGACATGTTCCCACCAACATCACTGGTCGAGCAGGTACTACCGTGACAAAAACATTGCCATCGATATTTTGTTTTTTATTCAGGGTTTTCTGCATCTACTAACATCTTGTTCGTGCATTATCCGTGCAGGAAGATTATAACTCATGGAATTACTGGAAAATGCCCCTGATGGATATTGAAAACCAGTAGAAGTTTTCTTTACTGGTGAACAATGTTCGACAGATATATACTCTTAATTCTGGTAATTATTCCCAATTTTGCTGTAAAACTAGGTTAGAGCATGCTCATTTAAATGTAAAAAAAAACTCATTTTTGTAATGTGGCTCATAAGCTCCTCATGTATGGATAATTCTTGTTAGTTTTCCCTCGTTTAAATCTGCACGTTTTCACCTGTCTTTCTTTGTCCTTTTCTTCCTGGGATGAATTCTGTCTAGGATAATGCACGAGATTGTATCGCTATTACGAATAAATCTAATAATTCAGTCAGTACTTCTTTTTATCGTGTTATTGAGATTGTAATTCTATTATGAATAAATCTCTTTGATTTAATCAAAATGTGTCTCAATTAATTTAGTCATTACTTTGTATAGTTTATTCTACATTGGCATCACACCCACTTTATCGACGTTTACTCTCATTTTTTGTGCATTTTAATATGAATGCATTCGTTTTACTATCGTCACTTCTACTATATTTGTCTCATTGCAGTTCCATTTTTTTAGGCATGTACGCATCAAAGTAGCCAAATATCATGATATTTGAAGAACATAGGATTAGCATTTTAAAGTTTACTATTTCAGTCCCTTAGTCGAAACAAGACTTTTTCTTTGCTTTTGGAAGTTTTACACGAATGGAGAAAGACCCTTTCTTGAAATGCTCTTTTCTTAGTAGGCATCACATTCACTTCAGTTTCACTTTTTATCAATTTTAAGCCAACGTTTTGGGCCACATCAGAGTCCAGAGAGGAGATCAGACCCTCCCTTTTTTAACTTTTTAGTTGTCAGGTAAGTTAATGTGACCATTCTAATGCACAGGAAGTTTTTGTCACTTTAACTTTTCTCTCGTACGCATTTCAAGAAAATCTTGTTGAATAAAAATTTCTTTTATTGCATTCCCAAAATTAGTATAGCACAATTTAGCGGTAAAGAATTTGGTGATATTTGAAATACCAACTAATATTTGGACTACTAACTAATCACATAATATCCCCAGTTATTTTTCTATCTTTTTTGAAATTCAGAAATAATAACCGATTTCATAAATCTATCGGATTTTCGAAGTAAGTTATTTATCTTATTATTAATCAAGGATTTCTTATATAGCTAGAACGATCCTCACAAATTGCGAATACTAATTTGTTAAGAATTAAGCGGATTGAAGATATAGCGTCATTATTTGCTGGAATCGAAATATCTGCAAGAAATGTTTGATTAGATGTAGAGACGAATTAGATGTATCGAATAGAGATATAGAAATATAAGTTCTCTTCATCACTTATAATTAAAAAATTAAGTCTTTCTACTTAGAAATATCAAAATACAATGTGCTCTTCAAGCTTGGATTGAGGTGGCACCGCGCATAGAATGTCATGTGATGGGCTCCTTAATGGACTACTAGCTACATCAAGTCTACAATTGAGTCGTGCTAAGTTTAATTGTAGTGGTGTATAGTCAACGGCCCCTCTTAAAAAAAGAACGAGAACTTTGTCAAAGTAAAAGTTTCAAACTAATCATGCCAAATGAAAGGGGTCAGGTGGTTTCACCTCAAAATCAAGCCGTAATAAGTTGATACTCCCATTCCTACCTTGGAACTCGAAAATTCGAAACGTAAATTTCTCGATAAAAGATTTAGTTTATTATGTATTGTTTATTTATACGATGCGAGCTAATTGATTGTTTGGCATGGGGTAGGGGATAGGGGTGGTGGGGCTGTCTAATTGTGGCCAACAATTTCAACGAAGTAGAAAGAGATTATTACACGATTATGGAAACAAAAGCCTCGATCCTTGGGTGCATAAATTTCCATTCTACAATGTTTGGACAGCAGCAAAATGTTGTGCCCTAGGTTTGTGTCAAACAATAGAAAGGTAAAGAATATGACCCTCCATGTTTTGACCAAGTCAACAAGTTATCCATAAGTGCTTATTTCTTGCCATTTAATTATAAGTTGGGTGTGCAGAAAGCCAGGTGATGCTACCAAAAATCGTACCTGCTGATTTTCCGAGCTTGATGACTGGTGAGGAGCACGAACGTGATCTTCTGATACCTGAAACAAAGGCAACGAGGTGTGTTTTCGTCGCCCCTCCGATGCTTAAGTCAGAAAGGGAAATATATGCGTGAGGCTATGTGCTGAAGAACAATGTCAAACGTACCTGAATAATGGTTCAAGGTTCTGTATTTATAGTAGTAAGTGACATTCTCCTAATTGGACTCGACTAGCTGGATGTCCTCATCTGTTGGAGTCCTGAATGGTTAAGGAGTTGGTTGAATTCCAGAATTATGCGTGAGATAGGACTCTTGTGGGAGTTAAGATTCCTAATTGCGTAGGAATTCTAAAGGGTGAACAATTGTCAGCAGTAAGGAGGAGCACATTCCCGAGGACTATGCCCGAGGACACATGTTTGCAATATGCGAAGCGTCATGGAGATGTGGTCGGGCCTTGTGTCTCGAGGACGAACATGCTCGAGGACACCACAGATGGATTTACAACTTTACCAAAATTAGTCCTCGGGATATACTGATCGGGGATATTGTAAAATGTCACCATCATAGGCCCCCGTGCATATATGCTCGAAGAAAATGCTCGAGGATATGATGCAAAGAGACTAGAAATAAAAGCTCGAGTTTTAGCCCGGGGATTTCTGAACACCTGTCCTTGATCAAAAGGCTTGACGCGTACTGACGTCT
>NW_019238670.1:68714-69719 GCF_002742605.1 Olea europaea var. sylvestris | reverse complement strand
ACCAGGAGCCTGACTGGTGTCCTCTGGTGTCAAGCATCGTGGACAAGTACAGGAAGGACCTCGGTTTTGATGAGGGCATGAAGGCTTTGGAATTTCTTACTCTGAAGGTAAGCTCGCCCAATCTACTTAGCTTAAAATACAAGGTTTGAAAAGGTTTAAACGCTGTGATTATTTTAAGCTCGGGTTTATATGTTGTAGGCTTTGAGCATTGCCCGAGGCCTTTCTCTGAAGGGGAAAGATGAGGCCCAAAAGACTACTGAACTTGAGGACTCTTCTCGAGCACTGGAGAAGAGGATAGCCGATTTGGAGGCTGAACGATTTCTTCTTCTGAAGGAGCTCGAGGATTCGAAAAATGATGCCCATAGAGCTCGAGAAGAGGCTGGAACTGCTAAGGGCGAGGCTGAAGGTTTAAAGCTCGAGATCGAGCGTTTGAAGGTTGATTTTGAGGCTCGCCTGGCTGAAGCTCGAGGGGTCGCGATTGAGGACTTTAAAATGTCCGAGGAGTTTAACGGCCTCAAGGGGGAGTATGCTATGGGCTCGTACTTCCATGCCTTCAAGGAAGCTCGGGCATTTTTGAGATCGAAGCCCGATGCTAACCCCGAGGATCTAAAGAACATCCCCGAGATTGCTGATACCCTCGAGCTGTCAGAGTCCGAGGACACCGTCGAGGACCAAGAGGTCGACGTCGACGGCGAGGACGCGGTGGAGGAGCAGGGGAGCACAGCCTCGGGGGAAGGGGCCGAGGACTTAGATTAGTAGTTTTTTTTTTTTTTTTGTATGACGATAGTCCTTCCATTTTGTAATTTGAACATGTATTTTACTCGATGAAGTATTTTTCTTCTTGCTGTGTATTGTTATCTCGTTCATGACAAACTCAAATAGCACGACTGATGGTTAAATAACTCGACGCCTAGAGTATTTAAAACATCTCGAGGACTTAATTTGTGAAAAAATTCTGAACATTATACCGAACACAAATTCATCCCGAGGACTCAAACTGTAAAA
>NW_019238670.1:64751-65844 GCF_002742605.1 Olea europaea var. sylvestris | reverse complement strand
ACAATGGCTTTAATCTTGTTCAGGAGTGGTCTTCCCAGAATTGCGTTATAGGCCATTGAGACACGTACCACTTGAAAAGATGTCATCTCTGTAACCTGTTTCTGGCCAGAACCCAAAGTTAGTGGAAGCTCAACGACACCCTCTGGAGTGATGACTCCTCCACCAAACCCCTGGAGAGGAGTTTTAACCGCTTTGAGCTGGTGAGATGAGATTCCCATTTTGGCAAAAGCTTCTTGTGAAAGTATATTGGCCGCACTCCCGTTGTCAACCAGGATTCTCTTCACTTCAAAATTGGCCACAATCGCTGAGATTACCAAGGCGTCATCATGTGGAAGTGATACACCTTCTAAGTCCCCGGTCCCAAAAGTAATATCCTCCAGCTTTCCATGAGGCATCCCAGACGCCAAGACATATTGTCGGGAATATTGTTTTCTTCCACTGTTGGAGTCTCCTCCCGAGGCAATACCCCCAATGATGATATTGATGGTTCCAGTAGTGGGTTGACCATCCCTTTTTACCTCAGGGGCACTTTCCCTGCCACGATCATTCCTCGGGCGTTTGTCGTTACCGACGTAGGAACTCAAGAGTCCCCTTTTGATAAGGGCTTCAATCTCCCGTTGTAGGGCCTTACAGTTCTCTGTGGTATGCCCATGGTCCCGATGGAACTCACAGTATTTGTTCATGTCCCTGTGTTCGGGTGGTGACCTCATTCTGACAGGCCACTTCAATTCCTTCATATCCTTGATCTCCATCAATATATTGGTTTTTGACGTATTTAAAGTCGTGAACGGCGTCGGGGGAACCTCCTGCCTCTGTTTTTTCCGATGTTGTTCTTCACGGGGGTTCGGATCGTGCTGTCGTTTATGCTCGACCCTATCGTGGGACGGTCCAACCTTTCTCGGGTTCAGTGTTTCCTCCATATTTATGTACTTCTCGGCTCGGGTAAGAAGCTCGGTCACTGTCTTTGGCGGAGTTTTGGATAAAGACATCCTGAAGGCCTCACACTTTATGGCATATGTGAGGGCAGAAACCGCTGCAGTTATGTGTAGGTCGGGAATCTGAAGTCTTTCCTTGTTGAACCTGGTCATGAAGT
>NW_019238670.1:13490-64042 GCF_002742605.1 Olea europaea var. sylvestris | reverse complement strand
TCAGGAGGGGGTTGGTTTGGAACGGATGAGCTTGCTGGTGGAAGACCTGAACGTGTGTTTACCATGGCTTTTGGTAGCGATTCCCACAGACGGCGCCAATGATGCTACCAAAAATCGTACCTGCTGATTTTCCGAGCTTGATGACTGGTGAGGAGCACGAACGTGATCTTCCGATACCTGAAACAAAGGCAACGAGGTGTGTTCTCGTCGCCCCTCCAATACTTAAGTCAGAAAGGGAAATATATGCGTGAAGCTATGTGCTGAAGAACAATGTCAAACGTACCTGAATAATGGTTCAAGGTTCTGTATTTATAGTAGTAAGTGACATTCTCCTAATTGGACTCGACTAGCTGGATGTCCTCATCTGTTGGAGTCCTGAATGGTTAAGGAGTTGGTTGAATTCCAGAATTATGCGTGAGATAGGACTCTTGTGGGAGTTAAGATTCCTAATTGCGTAGGAATTCTAAAGGGTGAACAATTGTCAGCAGTAAGGAGGAGCACATTCCCGAGGACTATGCCCGAGGACACATGTTTGCAATATGCGAAGCGTCATGGAGATGTGGTCGGGCCTTGTGTCTCGAGGACGAACATGCTCGAGGACACCACAGATGGATTTACAACTTTACCAAAATTAGTCCTCGGGATATACTGATCGGGGATATTGTAAAATGTCACCATCACCAGGTATTGAGGAATGGGCTTATTTCGAATTATTATTATTATTATTATTATTATTATTATTATTATTATTTTGTTTCAGACGGTTGTGGGTGTTGCAGGGATATGCCAAGATTATTCAATTCTTACATCTCATTACACTCATGCTTTTGTACTCAAGTGGAAAACCCTATTTCTATAATCTATAAAAATCCCTTCGAAAAAACTTAAAAATACTAATTTTCAAAATGTTTATGTTGTATGATTATGATACATATACAACACTTAATCACGTATTCTCTTCACTCTCCCCATAAATAATAAACACGTGCCATTGTGCCAGAAGAAAGGAAAAAAAAAAAAAAAACTCAATAAAATAACAATAATTATCAAAAAAATAAAATGACAAATCCAACATATAACATAACTATGATCAAATATATATAATAAAATTGCCTACCAAATATGCGACAACAAATACAGCATTTAATTAGTCACACAAACAAAATAAATATGAACAAAAAAAATATAAAAAGTCGCAAAAAAAAATAAAAAAAATAAAACCAAATATGCAACAATGCGTACTCATAAATTCTCATCTAATAAACAATAAATGTCCAAAGAAAAAACTGGAAATAATAATTACTGAAAAATAAAATATTGACTCAAACAAACAACATAAATACGAACAAAAAATAATAAGAATTTCTTACCAAATATGCAACAACACTTAATCACATGTTCTATACCATCTCGCTGATAAAATAATAAACATGTTCAAAAGAAAAAAAAAACCAAAAAAATAATAAATTAAATACACAATATAGATCCAAACAAAAAACTATAAAAAAATGAAAAAAATGGATTCTAAAGAATAAAAAAATTAATCATTATCATACAAATCTATAGATTCTAAGTGTGTGGCTTTAGAGGAGGAGAAAAGAGAGTGAATCTGCGTAATAGTATGATGATCAAAGAATTTGGTCATTGAAAAATGACTTTTATCTCATAACTTATTAAACGAAATTTATAGTGATCAAAGAATTGATAGGTTATTAGAAAATGACTTCTAATCTTAAAACTTGTATATGATTTGTAAATGTAATATTAGGTTTTTAAAAAAAATGAAAAGTTAATTTTATATATAATTTAGTATATTTTAAATTGTTTATATTAATATTAATCAACTTTATAGTCTATGCCATTTCTAGTTAATTATTCTTCAATATTAATGCAATTGTTTTTAACTGTATCTGATAATGTTTTTATTGATTGTAGATTAATAGTTAGTAATAATTGTATATAGTGAAAATTAATTGACTAAGTTTTTTGAAAACAATTACAGTAATTAATAATAATTTTGTTTAGTGGAAATAAATTGAATGTTAAGGGTATTGTTGATCATAAACATCAAAATATAAGGATAAAATAAAAAATCGAATGTGTTCTCATTTATCCACACTTTTTATATGTTTTAGTGTTTTAGATGTAGATTTATAAGTATCCACCCTTGTATAGCAAACTAGTTCTACATGGTGTCTTAAAGAGTGATTTGTAATGAAATCTTTCGCTTTTCTAACGATCTTTTTCAATGTTCATTAAATTTGGGTGGATCGTTACAATTTTTTTGTTAGTTTTTCTTTATTTTTCCAAAAAAACATAGGCCACGTAGATCACACGTGCATGGACCTTTCCATGCGTTTAACCAACAATATCGTCAATAGATGCTTTTCATATGTTTGATCGCTCAAGTATGTTTTGACCCTCTTCGAGTTTCTCTAGCCTACAAATCAAGTAAAGGAGACTTTTCCATTGCATATATCACTATGCAAGATAATCAAATCGGAAGGTTTAGAATATGTCTTGAATTTACAAATAGCCGTATGTCGAAAGCTAATCTCCATTGTAGACGATATATTTCATGCATGTTCAATATCTAGTTTATCATAGACAAGTTAACACTAAAGAAAATTTCAAAATTTTTCTTTCTTATGTTCAATTAATTCAACCTAATGGTAGTTACAATATTTTGGAAGGCCAAAAAATAATTTCATTTTTTTTTTATTGAAAGGAATTTATTTGATTTCTGACAATTTCTTTCATTTCATGCTTTTCTGTATTGGATCCATCTCTCTTTTAAAGGATTCTCTGCCTCAGCATTTTCCTCCACTGCACTGCTACACATCTCCCCATAACCAGGCATCTACAAAACACACACTAACACACACAAATTCACACACACTAAGATTCAACATCTGGTCTTACGTAAAAATGGCCACAGATCTCGAATGCCCAGATGAAGATTACATAGACATGGAATTATGTTCTTCATCATCCTTAAACTTTGCAAATTCTTCCCCAAAATGCCGAGAATTTGAGTTTCAGATGTCTTCCATTTGTAGGGAAAAAGACACTACAACTTCTCCAGCTGATGAACTGTTTTATAGAGGCAAACTCCTTCCTCTCCTCCTCCCACCACGGCTGCAAATGGTGCAAACTCTCCTCTGCCCCAACTCCGGTGACGGCGCCACCACCAAAAAGGGTTCTTTCCCATTTATTAGTTCTTGTTCTACAGCCCCTCAAACCGACACAAACACCCCATTGGACGCGTGCAACATTTCTCCATCAGAATCATGCAGGCTGAGTTGTGAACTGAACCCTGATGAGTATTTCTTTGAATGGTCCACTGAATTAAGCAGTTTCATAAAAAATAATCATAATCATCATCCAAAAAAAAGTTGGACCACCAAAAAACTCAAGTTTACTGAGCATTCTATATTGGGTTCAAAGCTCAAGGCGTCAAGGGCTTATTTGAAATCTTTATTCAGGAAATCTGCTTGCTCAGAAGCTGAAATCTTGTCAAAAAATGAAAACTTTTCAAATAAGTACTTTAAAGTAGCCAAGAAAAATCCAACAATAGGTTCTATAATCAACAGCATTGAGAAAGAAGGGATTGAGGACAATGTTTATAAAAGATCATTTTCCAGTGCAATCAGACGACATTCTCCAACGAAGTGTTTGTCTTCTTCTTCTTCGTCCAATTCATCATCTGCTGCTTCGTATTTTTCGTATAATCTGAATTATGTTCACGAGCTGCACCTTCTCAAGAGGAGCAGTACTGCACCTGAGAATGAGGGTTCTATTGAGGCAGCCATTGCTCATTGCAAGAAATCTCGACAACTTCCAGATTCAATAAATGCATCAAGTGATTCTGCATTTTGTACATTTTCTGATTCCAAGATTGCAGATGGTGAAGATCGAGAAAAATCACGAGTTTTGTGTTAGCACTTCCTTCGTCGTTTGGGCATAAATGAGAAGTACAATGCACAAGGTGTAGACGAACCTCACAATGTAACCTGGTTTTACAGTGGGCTCATGGACTTTTTCGTTGTATATCCGAGCATGTGTAGGTGAAGGAATTGTCGCGTTGACGAGTTAGGTAACGGTATTTTTCATTTTCATCATTTGAATTTTGTTAATTCTGATGCATGAAAATGTTTGCAGGAAGGAAATTTTCAGGAATGTCCGTTTCTTGCTGAAATTTTCTGATTGCTTGTAATTGGATCCCTAATTATTCAATCATTTTAAATTTTGGATTATACTGGACACAAATCAATTAGGCCAAGTATTCCGCTATGTTACTGTATGGACATGTCCTGTTTGTTTGATTGTGAATGAAATTCTTGCTTTAGGACTAACCAAAAACACCACATGGGAAAGTAAAGAGAATAAAAACGCACTTCTATGATGGCCTGCCTTCTGAGCAAAAGTTGATTAATACTTTCTAGCGATGGCAAACAAACTCGCCCCGTAAAGAAAAAAATTTAAAAATAATTTTATTTTTGGACAATTTGCTTGTTAAAAATTCATTTTGAATTTGTATTTTATTCTTAAACAATATCATAACTCAAAATTTTGAAAATGTAATTAAAAAGGAAAAAAAGGAAGCAAACGGGACAAGCTGCCGTCCAGTCTAA
This sequence comes from Olea europaea var. sylvestris, assembly GCF_002742605.1. NCBI lineage: Eukaryota > Viridiplantae > Streptophyta > Magnoliopsida > Lamiales > Oleaceae > Olea > Olea europaea. The sequence continues at coordinate 59,408 of NW_019238670.1, read as the reverse complement.
GGCAAGGCAGGGCAGGACTCCCCGAACCCGACCCACTGTCATCCCTAGAAATATTGTGCCCTAGTATTTAAACTAATATGCTAGGATTTCTAGGATTGAAGTAGAAATAGATGCATGCACGTCTTTCTTTAACTTTCCAGTTTCGAGTGTCTTCTTAAATAGTTATAGTGGCCCATAGGCACTAGATGCAGTGGAAATTCTTAGTTATTTATGAGGGAGAAGCGATTTTGATCAAGTCACCAGCACTCTCCTTCGAACTGGCAAGATGAGAATCATTTTACACAGACATATACATGTTAAAGCTTTATTTTCTCGAGAACCCTCAGAGATGCTAAAATCATAGAACGTAGAGTTTCTTATGCTCATCAGGAATCATGGAATCTGTTATGATACAGACCATGATGAATTGATTTTGAAATCTGAAATACTTCCAGGTTTATTTACAATCTAACACGGACAAACACCAGCCCTCTCCTATAAACAGAAAAAGATGAGAATCATACTACGCAGACATCTTGTCTGTTTCTCTTCGTAGAGGTATTTTCTCGAGATCCCCAGAATCACTAAAATCACAGAGCATACAGATTCTTATACTCATCATCAAGAATATCGGAATCTGTCATCACTGACACGGACCACGATTGTGATCGACTATTTCTTTCCGACCTTCGAAGGCTCCTCAAGTTGGAAGCCTCAATCCTGTGCATGATCACCCAGTAACACAATGTACCCAGTGTTGTAGCCATTATCAAAGTTCCTATAATGGTCACTCCAATGGCCAACCACCCCTCATCTTTTCCTACAACGATGTAGCACATAGCAAGAAATGCTACCGATATGAATGTGCAAGCCAGCCACATTAGCTTGTTAATAACTGCCATCAATTGCTTCTTTGCTTTCCTCTCTACAACTACTACAGAAGTCTGCACTACAACTACTGCTAATGATATAAAGAGTGCAAGAGAGTCAAATATGAAGAAGACTGTAAATTCCATGTTTGGAGCAATATTTGCTTCTCCTAGAGAAAATCCAGGGGGAACATTTCCAGGGTCATCTGCATACTGGCCTGGAAGTGTAAATATGGCAGCAAATGCAACTGTAGCAATTAGAACTGCAACAACTGTAGTGGAGGTAATTGCATTGTTAAGCCCTTCTGCATGCATTTTGTTAAGCCTTTTCGCTATACCTCGCATTCGTCTGTGAGTTTGTCGTGAGTGCTCGAGCTGGTCATGAACTTCATGTTTTATGTCGCTTACTGTTTGTTTTAGTTCTCTGGCTGCAGTTGGTGCTGGTTGTGTTTTTATGGATTTTGCACTCTGAACTCCATATCCTTGAAGAATTGATGCAATCTCTGGATGTCCAGTTTTCTCAGCCGTGTCTATGGCCGTCTCACCAGACTTATTGATGGCATCTTTATTTGTCCCTTCGTGTTTTAATAGGATGTGAACAATCTGAAATGATTAAAACCAGAATCAATTGTGAGAGAGCTATTTTCTCCTGGAATTTTTTCCTTCTGCTTGAAAAGTCAAATTAATTGCTAAAATATTTCTGAAGAGGAAATTATATACCTGTGTTCGACCTTTTCTTGTTGCTATATGCAATGCAGTATTGCCCTTTCCATCGACCATTGTAACTAAAACAGGATCTGATGCAACAAGTGCTTCAATTACTTCAGTACTATGTCCCTTAGCAGCCATATGAAGAGCAGTCTGACCCTTCTTATCTTTCCATGTAGAAATGCCCTGTTCTTTGCTTAAAATGCCCTTCACCACCTCAAAATGGCCATTTCTTGCCGAAGAATGCAAAGCTGTTTTCCCATTATTTCGCGCTATGGTGGCGAGACTGCTGTTTTTCTCTAAGAGGAAATCGACCACCTGAATGTGGCCTTGTGCTGCTGCAGTGTGCAATGCTGTTGTATTTGATTGATCCACCGTCGCCAACAGTTGTGGGATGGCCTCCATGAGGATCTTCAATACTCCTGCAGTCGACATCGATTTGATTAGAATTTCGTACCAATCTCCAAGTTCATGTAGAAGTTAACAGAATAGAATGACAGTCAAAACAATTATGGATTATAATGATTGTACAGGGGCGCCAAGTAGTGCCAAGGTGGGGGACATGGTTCAACAATTATTTAAACATAGCCCTCCTTTTCATTACTCCGACCAAACATATGACCTAAGTATTTTCAAGAATCACCAGCCCTACCTGAATTATTTTTGGAGTCATTATAGATTAACAAAGACCAGCCTCAAATTGGAGAAGGTGGCGTTGTAGAATAAACATACGATAAATGGTACGTGTACATAAATCTTTACAGTTTGTTTGACAGTTGCTGGTTGGCAAGCATTCATTGAATGTTGGACACAAAACAAAGTTAAACCAGTCAATGTAGTGTTGCCACCTTATCATCTGTAATGCTTTCTGTAATTTCTATCCGTACAAACAGCTTTATTCTAAACATAATCCTGAACATGAAAGCAATATGAATGAAACAGAAGCGCACATACAAGTTTCTCTAAAATCGATAAAAAGAGGCATGAAGCTGAAGATCTCTCAGTTTCTGCATCTCTTTATATCTCCCCCTAATATCTTTATACTGGAGAAATATACAAAATCTCTGAATGCCTAACACGCAGATAAATGAACAGTATAATTAGGCTTCACATTCCAACACGGGAGAGAATACTACAGAAACTTACCCAGTTCTTGCTGCTTGGCAGCGATATGAAATGCATCAAAATCATTTTTAGCTTTGATTCCAGCAGATCCAATATCATAAAACTTTATCATCTCCTGCACCAGATCAATACGACCACTTTCTGCAGCAACATAAAGCGCGGTTTCGCCTGATTGATTCTGCTTAGACAACAATTCCTTCAACTCTTCATCACCACAATTAGTAATGATCTCCACAGCTCCTTGTAAATTCCCTGCTCTTACTGCTGAATGTAGTGCAGTATCATCTTTCTTCCCTGTTAACTGCTTCTTTATATGCTTCCTTGCCGGATCTTCCATCAGATTACTTTTTCAAAAGAATCCCAGATCAAATTTTACTTATGACAAAATAATTGATTGTTTGAATTATGTAAAATTCTTCCACTGCAATAAAATGGATTCAGTTGGGCTCTCAGTAAGTCAGCATTTAGCAATCATGATTTCCGCCACGACCTGAAAATTCCAACCTACAAAACAGAAAGTCAAAACTCTCCAATCCGTTGCATGATTATAATTGTAAACATCAAAAATAGCCAAAAACGGTCCATTTGTGGAATAATCTTCAAATTCTACTTATGCCAGTGTGTTCCTGGTGACGACCTTCAATGGCGATTCTTGGTGTCAATAATTCCCTTACGAAGAAAACACAAGGCAAAACAAAATTAACGGAGGATTATTTACCTTTGCTTCAAAGATCAGAGCTTCTCATTAGGTAAAAACTATGAAAATTCATGGACTAAATTGAGAGATGAAAAGCTGCTAAACTTGTTGGGGACAGAATGATCGACAACAATTCACAAATGACATGATAAAGAAAGGTGAAAGCACAATGGAGAGGCCACAAAAGTTAAGATAAGGTTATTTTTTACCACAAAAGTTGATACATAGGTTAATAATCACTTATTTTTGTACTATGGGGCTTACAAATTAAGTACTTCTTTAGTAAATCAGCCTTAGAATAAGCAAAAACACTCTGTCCGATACACCATTTAGGATATTAACAATGATAAGTTAACCAATCAAGTGGCATGTGACTAAGTCATTGCTAATCATGTTGATTTTTTATTTTTTTTTTCACGCGTGAATGTAGACGGGCCATTTGTTCGCTTCGATATTGGGGTAAATTATTTTATTTAAAAGTTTAATAAATAGATAATCTTTAATATGCTCTTCACGTGAAGAATAAATTCATTTTTCGAGCAATTCAGACAGTTGGAGAATTGTTAAAAATAAGATAATGGAGGGTGGGATCAACAGTAAAAAGATAGGAATTAGTTGTTGACTTGAAAAGCTAAGCAACTGCAAGTCAAGCTTGTCATCTTTCTATGGCCCTCGTGGGGTTCATTCATTATTGCATTATTAATAGGGAAATTACAACTGAGCTCCTCAAACTTTCACGTGATGTAATTATAAGTATTCAATATTTTAAAGTGAAGTTTTGAATTCTAATCTACTTAAATTGGTGAATTTGGGTCTTTTAGTGACCCAATTCATCAATAAAGACGTTAAAATCACTAACGAGTATGACCTTCACATGACCCTAACTGGATGACAAAGTCGTCGAACCACTTCATATTTATCTTCGATTCAACTTTGAAGTTGCATGCAATTTAAACGTCTAAATTGATTATTTTCATATGGACAATATTAAAATTTCAAATAGGTTTAGGATTCAAAAACATCATTTTCTAAAGTTGGAGATCTATAAGCACATCATGTGAGAGGAAAAATTGCAGTGGACATCCCCAATTTATATGTATTGTTGCAGATTGGTCTCAACTTTTATTTCTTAGTATTCAAATTCTCGAACTTTTAACTTTATAACATATTGGTGTCTAATTGACAGTTTTGCATTTCATCAAGGCACGTGACTCCCCGCTGCTCATTTTTCCTTTGATTTAGAATTCTGTTAGCTTATTTTTTCGACTATCTATGCAACTAAAATTAATCTTTTAGGACACTTCAAACATAAAACATTGAAAACTTAATAAATATAAAGAAATAAAAATTAGACTCATGCACGTGAACTTAATAATAAGTATGGGAGCTGTATTGCAATTTTTCCTTGGCCAGTTTTTGACACTAAACTTTTTTTGCGTAGTGGGAACGTAGAATGAGTCACGACAAATCCAGTAATTGTTTAATTTTAGGGCTAAACCTAATTTTTGTACGACAAATGAACGGGACTGCTTCCTACTCCTACCGGCCAATTTTATTCCATTAATCTAATCATGTTTGAGCTACATTTTTTTAAAAAAATTACATTATTAAACAGTGATTCGATATCATTTCAATCATATGTTCTTCAATAAAATAATATTACACGTAAATTCAAAATTTTTCTTTATTCTTTAATCACACATTTCTTATCAATACACTATTCAAAAATACATTCTAAAAAAAATAATGTGGATCAAAGAAGGATATCCATTTTCATCGTGTTTGGCTTATATTTTTACTAGTGAAAAATTGAATTTTTTGAACAATATATACTATATTTTCTCAAAGTGTTATTACATATTTTTCAACGTGTTTGTCTTATTTTTAAGTTGTAGGTTTCATAAAATATATAATTAAAAATGATTTTAAAATAAAAAAATTTTCCCCAGTTATGTGCTTGTTTGCTCTACCTTTCAAATTTTAAGTCTAAAAATATTAGGAATAAATTCCCCAACCTTTTATCTAGTATGGACACAGGTCTTCGTAGGGATATCAGCTCGTTAAAACTCGGCTCGTAGGGGCTCAATTCCACGAGCTGAGTATCTAATATGGACACAGGTCTTCGTAGGGATATCGGCTTGTTAAAACTCGGCTCGTGGGGGCTCAATTCCACGAGCCGAACCTGCTCGGCTCGTGGGCTTGTCAAAAATATATGTAAATTTAAAAAAAAAAAAAGTCAAAAAATGTGCAAAAAAAGAGTTTTAAAAATCACGAGCTTACGAGCGAGCCCACGAGCTCATGGCTCGTGAGCTCACGAGCTCGAGCTTGGCTCATCTCTCAGGAGTCACGAGCTCGAGCCAAGCCGACTTGACTCATTGTCATCCCTAAGTCTTTGACCATAAAAATATAATTATGTGTTCCTGATCATTAGTCTTTTTGAAGAAAAATTAACTTTTTAGCCATTAAAATAGCAGTTTTCCATGATCAAGGAACTTAAAATTCAAAGATTTACATGCATCGGAACCCATAAGCAAGTTTTTGAAGGTTGATGATCCGCGTCACTACTTAAAAAAATGTTTGGGAATCCATGGCTTCAAAGGGTTTGGAATAGAATTAACTAAGCTTTTAATTAGGGATAAACACATAGATCCTAGTTCTAAAGATTACATTTCATAAATAACAAACTCATTAGAATATTTAAAAAATTAGATGGTAAATAAATTTATAAAATTATAGTATAGTATGCATTAATTATTTCCATCCCATGCCTCTTCCTTATCCCATTACACCACCTTCCTTTCACCTTTCCATCGAAGATGGTGATCGGCTTCAGCAACTACGACGAATGCTCCGGCAACTCCGGTGACCAGTCTAACAACCTCTCTGGTGACTGTTTCGACAATAGAAAAATCTTCAAAAATTGAAAACAATTTCTCTCTTCTTACTCCACTATAGAAAAATCTCCAAAAATTTATATGTGACCAGATTTATTATTTGTGACCATACTATCCAAAATTTTTTTCAAGCCACTGACATATGTTATCTGTGACTAATTGTGACCAAATTTGTGTTCAATGTGACTAATTGTAACAAATTTGTATTCAATGTAATTGCTTGTGACCAAATTTGTATTAACTATGACAGTATGTGATAAAGTTACAATCGATCACAATCAACACAAAATTTGTCACAATTTTCACAATAAACACATATTTGTCACAAAGAGTCAACACAAACAAATCTTCACACACCGTAGACTAGTACCAATCCACCAGCAGTCACTACAACCTTTACCTCCAACACTACATTCACTTTCGTTATCTATGACTAATTGTGACCAACTTTGTCTTCATTGTAACTGTCTGTGACCGGAACTATATTAAATGTGATTGTATGTGACTTGTTTACATACAATCACAAGTTAGATTGATATATTTTAAGTCATAGGCAGTCACAATGATGATAGATTTGGTCATACCTAATTTTCATCGGTACACCGCCACTTTCAACAACATCAACCAAATATGCATCCACAACACACACACACACACACCACCCCCGTATCCAACCACGCAATATCACCGCCACCACCACTAACCAAATTTGAATCCACCAACCCACCACACTCCAGATCCATACAATTCGTCAAACACTACTACACACTAACAGTGTTATCACCACAAAAACCACACCCACTACCACCATATCCAACCACACCACTATCTCACCACCACCGTCACACCCAAAAACCGCAACTGCACACAAAAAAAAAAAACTTTCCCCAAATTTTTTGGCACCAGATCGTAACCAAAATTTCCTAAATCACGACCAACAAAACTCCCCCCACTAAACAAAACTCTAGCACCAGATTGTAACAAAATCTCCATAGATCTCCCATCATTTGTCGCTGCAGTAGGGAAGCTCACATCACTTGCAAAACCATGCTCCAACAGCAATTTCCTTTCATCGGCAACCACCTTTGATATCGGTGGCCATTCCCACCACTGTCAACTTCTCATTAGCACCCAAGCAGCAACTGTACACCGCAAATCTTCAGAGGACGCAGCTAATAGCCTATAGTTCAACATGTCCGACGTTTCCCATATCAAATTAAAAATAAAATGAAGGAGGAAAAGCAAAGAGATCTAATATATTCACCAATAAAAACCAAAACTAGACCAACATTGAAAATAACAAAACAAATAATAATGATAAAAAAAAAACTTTTGTATGTGTTTCAGAAAGAGAGAGATAAATGGTAAGTAAAAATCTGAAGAAAGTGGGTTAGAGGGAAATTAGTGGAGAGATGAGAGAAACTTGGTCCATGTGCTTGAAGGCCTCGTAAGCGCCTACACGATGGTCATTGTTGCGGAAGAGAAGACAGTAGAGAAGGTTGAGGAGAGAGAAAGATTAATTTGAGTGCGTGGGGGGTTGTGTTGGCTGGAGTGGATATATAAAGGGTACTTTTAAGTTTGACTCAGTCAAAGGACCTAAATTCCACTTTGACTTCTAAAATCATGAATATTATGACATTGGTCTCTTGTATGGTAAAAGACAAAGATGCCCTTAAATGTTTTATACAATTACAAAACAATATATTGTTGAAAGGACTATACTACCCTTTTAGTTAATAATTGAAAACCAAACACTTCCCCACTTATAAAAACTTCAAAACGAGCTTCCAACTCAAGAAAAACTCTCATCTTTTCATCTGTTTGAACCTCAAAATCTAGAAAAACTTTGAAACTTTGAAGTCGGAAATTTTTTTAATATCAATTACTTCAAATCGGTAAGTACATTTACGCATGTTTAATTTTGTTTTCAGTAAATTAGTGTATGTTTGAATAGAGAAATTTTATGTCGACATAGTAGTTAGCATAAATTTTTTTTAACAGATCTTACCTATAAAAAAAAATAAAATTGAACAGATGTATAACTTTAGAACCATATTCTTCTGCGCAAAAATAGCCAAACTGGCCGTTTTGGCTGTTAACAGCCAAACAGTTGGAAACAGTCCGACTGCTTGGCTGTAAACAGCCAATAGTCGGCTGTTAAGCAGCCGACTGTTCGGCTGTTAAACAACCAATTAACCGACTCTGCACTAATTTTTGTTGACCTTTTTCTTATAATTAATAAATGAAGTTGATTAAAACCATTTCCTCATGCAGATATGATAATCCTCGTGTGTTATTTCGGTGATTTCGAATTGAATGAAAATAATCGGTGGGAATGGAGATGGACGAGTGACATACGTGGTTGTATTGCAATTCTCATAACAGAGAGTACACCATACTTAGAAATGTACCACGATTTGCAAAATAAGCTGAATGTCGATCAATCTCAATACGATATGCAATTGAGATATCTATTCAACGGTTATGGGGATTCATCCATTCCGATGCCACCGGTATTCGTTACTAATGATGCTGAATTGAATTATCTATTAGAATTGAATAAAATGCATTGGACTCCGACTGTTCTTGGTGTGACTTTAATTACGAAGGATGTTATCGAAGGTGAACGCGAAGATTCAGATAGGGCAGATAACAATGATCGAGCTTTTTGGGAGACAGTGGAGATAGTTTCTGCGGATGATGTGGGTATTCCTGAGACAGTTGCTTCTAATGGTGATGTCGCTGTTACGCGCAGAATTTCGTCGACAGTTGAAGACAATGAGAATATAAACGAGTTTACAAATGAGAATTTGATTGCTTTATCCTGACAGAGACACGAGCCAGGTAGGAGCTCAGAGGTTGGAACAAGTGTACCGTCCTCCAATTCTTCCCGTGTGGCTCCCGATGATGAGGACTTGCAGGTCGAGCAACTGTTTGAAACCAAAAAAGATTTGCAGGAGCTGTGCACCGGCTGGCATTAAAATTTAACTTTAAGTTCAAGGTAAAGAAATCAAACAAGTCATTGTTGACGGTTGCTTGCTTCGAAGACAGTTGCAATTGGCGCTTGAGAGCAACTAAGATGGACACGAATGGGTGCTTCGTAATTCGCAAGTATTCACGGGAACATACTTGCGAAGTGGAAATTCTTCGAAACGATCACAGGCAAGCTCGAGCATGGTTTATTGGTTGACAGATAATGCACAAGTATCAGGATCCACGGACGATCTACAGACCTTCGGACATCATTAACAACGTCTGTCGAGAGTACGGAGGTACGGAGTGGTCATGAGCTACCAGAAAGCGTGGAAAGCCAAAGAATGTGCGTTGGAGGATTTAATGGGATTGGCTGAAAAGAGCTATGCTAAATTGGCTAGGTATTCCCATAACATGGGGACAACTAATCCTGGCACGGCATTTTTTATTGAGACGGAGGGCAATAATTGTTTTAAGTATTTCTTCATGGCTCTCGGACAATGTATTCAGGGTTTTCGAAATGCAATGCGACCCATAATTCTAGTTGATGGTACAACTCTGAAAGCTAAATATCAAGGCAAATTAATTATTGCTATATGTCAAGATGCCAACATCCAAATTTACTCTATTACATTCGGCATAGTCGACGGCGAGAATGATCTGTCCATGCGTTGGTTCTTTTTTAAACTGAGGGAAGTGATCGGGGAAGTCGAAGACCTTGCCTTTGTAACCGATCGGGGATAGTCTATAATAAACGGTATCCCTGAAGTTTTTCCCAGGGCACATCACGGGTGTTGCATGTACCATATACAAGGTAATTTGAAGACTAGGTATCGGGGCACAGGCATCGTTTCATTGTTCAGGAGAGCAGCCAAAGCTTACAGTGTTGAAGAATGTAATAAGTTCATGCTCCAGATAGGAAGTAAATCATTACCGGCGTTGGAGTATCTGATGAAGATGGGGATCGAACATTGGGCGCGGTCATACTTTCCAGGACGTCGATACAACATGATGACGTCGAATAACGCGGAGTCTCTCGATGCATTGTTTAAGAAGGATCGAGAGTTACCAATTCTCGCAATGATCGAGAACATTCGTAACAAGCTACAACAGTGGTTTCATGACCGATGTGCGGCATCACAGAGTTGCACTAGCTTGTTGGCCCCAGCTCAAGAGGAGAAACTGTTTAAGGCGGTAGAGGTTGCGAGGAAGTTGAATGTGGAAACACTAGATGAGTTTTGCTTCTCCGTGCAATGTGCACGTAATACGGCATATATGGTGGACTTGACTGATAACACATGCACTTGTACAAGATTTCAGTTGGAGAGTTTTCCATGTGAGCATGCAGTTGCGGTGGCCATGTATCGAGGCTTTGCTGCGAGAACGTTATGCTCTTTGTATTATACAACTGAGTCTTGGAGAACAACATATACCGAGACTATATTTCCTCTGCCGAATGAAGCCAAGTGGGAAGTTCCCGAGCACATTCTCCTATTTCATAATTTGTTACCACCAGCAGTTGAACCGCGTGGTCCTGGATGTCCAAGTACATCTAGAATACCATTTACCAAAGAGTTTCCTCGACCGCGTGGGTGTGGCTAGTGCAGAGCCGTAGGGCATACTCGACAATTTTGTACCAGTCAAATTTCCCTAAATGATGACAATACAAGTACGTGAAATGAATAATATTTCCTTTTACTTTACACTGTTCAATATTTGTTATTTATATATCTTCCATATTCAATATTTATTCTTGATAAATGGTATTTATAATGATTCATATAAAAATAATAATTCCATACTCGGCATACGTGTAAAATAATAAAAAATAATTAAATTTCCAATTTGAATGTTATATACATTGAACACAAATTTACAATTATTTCATAATTACAAAAATAATTAAATTTAAAATTGAAATGTTACATATATATAAATGAAATTTACGGGTCAGCATTAAATTCGAACAAATCACATGCTAGCTTCTTTCTCCAGTTCTGTATCCACGACTGGTTGATTCCATCAACCTTATGTCCTATACTTAAAAATTCAACATACTTAATGGCAAATATGCCGCAGTCGCCGCTGCAATTGAACAAGAATGAATCAGTTCAGTACTGTGTAAATAAAAACTAAATCTGAAAGATGAAAACCACAAAGTTCAAACACTTACCTTACGGACTGTCGCGCTGTCGTCGTGTTCCGAACGATCCGTAATCTGTCATGTACATTTATCCCATCTCGTCTGACCATCATAGGAACAATTACAGCCACGGACTCCAGGTTTTGCTCCAACTAGCCTTATGTCAAACATGAATGATCTGGGTCGTACACATATATAGTCGAGTCAGCAAAAACGATCTCCAGCGTAACATAGTGTTTATTGATGCACGCTGGAATGTACATATGTGTACAACCCTCCCATGATTTTCCCCCGACACTCAGTGACAGTCCTATCACTCACTCGAGCATATATTCTGGCACCGTGTACTCGTTACCCATAAGTTCGAGCGACTGATACTCTATGGTAACGGCACGCAGGAACTCGGTGTTTAATATGACACGACCATGGACATCAAATGATTTTGGATGTCTTTAAGCTCGATCTCGCAGCAAGTCCATGGCCAGATCGATGTGCTACAACAGGAAACACCAAAAAAGTATGAGTTATTCATTTAATAAACACAATGTCACATATACATAAAAAACACGAAATGAATAATTCACTTACATCGTCAGCAAGCCAAGCTTCCGCAGTGGTGATATCGTGGAACCACTTGTAAGGGTCCGAGACCGTCCTTTGACCTATCGTGCAGCTAACTCTGTAAAAAACAGGGAAATGTTTTATAAGCGTAGACGAGTTAGCGTACAGTGCTTTATTAAAATCATATAATACTTACCCAGGGATAATTATCCTCCACTCTGTCTCGAACGCTTTCCACTTGGCATTGTCCACCTCTCTGAATAAGTTCGGGTACATCCTATCGATGAACGTCATCCTCTTGGCCTCAGCCGTGAAGGGGGAAACAACATACTGTGACGACACTCTTAACCTCTTGCCGACCACCTGCTCCGTCTCTTCAACAGCATGTCTCTTACCGTCAATCACGCCAGGCGTCCTCTCGACCTCTAGGGCCACCTCCTCCACCCCTCCCATCGGGGCCCCCCTCCGTCGCCACCACCTCCGCCCCTCCCGTCGGGGCCTCCCCCTCCGTCGCCACCTCCTCCACCCCTCCCGTCGGGGCCACCCCCTCCATAGTCCCCTCTCCTATCCCCATCGGGGCCACCCCCTCCATAGACAACCACAATGACTCCAATGTCTCATCACGCTAAAAATGTGGGTGACCCCCCTCTCCATCACCATCTCTGCCACCCTCTCGATCATGATCTCCGCCATCCCCTCTGTTCCCCCATCGTTTGCCGGCTAAATCTCCTCTAAGCACCGCTACTGTATCCTGAAGGTCGACAACGGAAGACTGTAGTATTCCAACATCATGGGATAGATCGTCAACCCTCCCTATCAACTCTCGTCCCATATCGTCGACCCTCCCTGTCAGATAGTCGACCTTCCCTGCCAGATCGTCGACCCTCCCTGTCAACTCTCGTCCCAGATCATCGACCCTCTTCGTCAAATCTTGTCGTAGCGCGCCGACCTCCTCCGCAATAAATCCAGTCAAATGGGCATACAAATCATCACTTTGCCCCGGAGACACACGGGGGAGGTGTCTGGACGGAGGTGATGCCAATGGCGACGGCGATGGCCTCGGCGGAAGTGATGCCACTAGCGGCGGTGATGCCCTCGACGGAGGTGATGCCAATGGCGGGGATGATACTCTCGGTGGAGATGATGCCAATGGTGGCGGCGATGTCCTCGGCGGAGGTGATCGTCGATCAGCTGGACCGCCCTCCTACATAAATAAAATGAAAAATTATTCAATAAATTATTCAATAAATTTATACGTCGATGATATTCAATAAATTATATTTCATTCAATTCACATACCCAATCTCGGTCCAAGCTCGGATCAGACATCTCCTTGTCTGGGGTGTGCGGAAAGCCTAAATCCCGCACAAGACCCCGAGCCACCTCTTCCATCGACGGCGTCAACTCAGGTATGACTTCAAGCTGATATATTGACATTTCAACTACTTAACGATCAAGTAAACAAAATTTTAAACTACGTATAATATAAATCACAAATGCATAATACTTATCTAAGGATCGTCGAGGAGGGCTGATAACTGCTTCCCAGTGGGACATCCCTCCGCTCGCGATGATCTCCAATGATGCATCCGAGGACAGTGTGCCTCCCCTCGCTGCGCAAAGCGAACCTCCAGTACAGGAACTGTCTCATACACCCAAATCTGTAACACATACACTTATTAAGCATCAATGTAATACACTAAAACTTTAACTTTGATTATATTAAACATTTACCTGCACCGCTAATGGCAATCCATATGTATCGTATTTATGCATCGACCCCCTGGGCCTCGAGTGCGATCTGGTGAACACATGTACGGTGTCTTCGTAGCATCTTCGACCCCATGGATAGTTGTTGAACGCATCGATGTCGTCAACAACTTGCAAATGAAAAATGTCGGTGGCAGTCTTCTTGTAATGACACCTCATCATACTCTCGAGGATGTAGACCAACCCAAACTTCAATCTATCTAGCATATGGTCGCACCCCCTGATCGCGACCATCAAGTCGGGTAGAAGCACCGACCCATGTTCCTGGAAGTACGTCTCGTACAACCTATTACTTCTCTCTATGGCTGCATCGTCGCCTGTAATCCTCAGTCCAGTGATCAATGTAAACTCAAACATCGAGAAACTGACGACCTTGCCCCCGAGGTCGAACTGGAGGGAATCGCCGTCGACTAGCCTCAGAAGCCGACATAGAAGTGCATCAATGATCTGTCCTAAGTACTACACCTTTCGCAACTGGTACAGTGGCCACAAGAAGGACTATCGTAGCATATCTCCGTTCTGATCATCGAGCAGCTCCAACACAGTAGTAAAACTCTCAAAGCTACTGTTCCAAGTAGCTTTCCCCGGCATCCGTCTCAACTCTGCATCTAAATGATACTCCATCCTGCAAAAATTCAAATGTTATAGCATTGAACAAGAGATAACAAAAGAAAACATAATCTCACAAAATCAAGGGAACCAAACTCTAGCTACCATACAATGACAAATATTACATTTGATAAATATATTTACAAAAAACAATAAATCAAATTAAATGTATTGTCAAAAAAATTAAAGAATATAAATATTATTTAAATAAATTAAAAAAAATCAAAGATTTTCATAAAAGAACAATAAAAGGAACAAAACAAATTATTAATTTTGAACAATATTATGTATTAAATTATTAAATTATATAAAAAAGGAAATTATAAAAATTAAATAATTAAATAAAATAATTATTATTTGGAAAATATATTTACAAACAAAAAATTTCAAATTAAATACATTTTCGAAAAATGTAAAAACTATTTATATTATTTTAGAATATTTCAATTATTAAATTATATAAAAGACAAATATAAAAATTAAATAAATAATTACTTTACCTTTTTTTAAAATGTAAAGACTATTCATATTATTTAAATAAATTTGAAAAAATAAATTAAAGATAATTTCATAAAAAAAAAGAATCATTATTGTTAATTTTAGAATATTTCAATTATTATATTATATTGATAATGATAAAAATTAAATAAATAAATAGCATAATTACTATTTAATTAAATAAAAAATTTAATTAATTACAAAAATTATAAAAAAATAAATAAAAATTAAATATATAACAGTCTGGGCCGTTAACAGTCGGCCCAGACTATTAACCCAGACTGTTAACAGTCGGCCCGACTGTTAACCCAGACTGTTAACAGTCGGCCCGACTGTTAACGGCAGGCAGCCGGGAACCACCATTCCCGGCGACTGAGGTCCAGAAAAAGCAAAAAATCCACATTTTTCACACTCCCAACATGTCCACAATCTAACTACTCATGCCCATGGATCTAATTAAATCGAAATTAGTAAGGAAAATGCTAATTTTACTAATTAAAAAAATTTTCTACTGAAACAAAAAGTGATGAAAACTAACCGGTTATTTTATTCCGGTGTAGATGATGGTCGTTGAATACAACATTGGTGTAGTTGCCGGTGGTTGATCGGTCAAATTTTTGGCGTTGGTCGGTCGTTCGATCGGTCAGGATTTTTCAAACAGTCTGAAGGGTAAAATCGCCTTTTACTGTGAAGTTTTTTTTTAACTTAATTTGTTTTTTTTTTAATTTATTTAATGGGTCAAAGGCCAATGTCAAATTTTGCTACAGTGGAAGAGTCATTTTCGTGTATTTCCTCATATATAAAACGATTCATATTGTTAAACTCGTATTAATTAATTTAATAATTTTGAATTTCCACCTGATTTGTGAAGTAAAAATCAATTGCTTTTATTTTTTGAAAACTAGTCTATAAAGATGTGTTTCTAGATAATTTGTTTGTAAGCATTGAGTCTTAGGAACACCTCTAAGAGGCTCTCCAAATATAAAATGCTCTAAGAGATTCTATATTTTAACTTTTTAAAATATAGAATGAATTTGACTCTCCCAATTTAGAGAGACATACTCACTCTCCATTCTTAGCCTTTGTTTGGAGGAGATTAAAATTAGATTTTTAGGGAGTGTTTGATTCCCATTTTTTCTAAAATACATTTTTTTCTATTTTCTTTTAGCTACATATTCTTTATTAAAATAATATTACATGCAAATAAAAAAAATTTCATTCTTTTTTAATCATGCATTCTCCATCAATCCACTATTTCAAAATGCATTCTTCAAAAAGAATATAGCTCAAACACACTCTTAATAGATCCGATAGAAGTTGATGAAATGTGTAGTTAAAAAATTGTGTTGATTTTAACTTAAATTAATATTTAGAATTTAATTTGTACCAAACGGAGGCTATGTACAATGATTGCATTTAATAATTCAAAGATTTCAATACTTTACTTATTAAACTATTCAAACCATATTTAAATTGATTCATGTAAAAAAGACGAATGCCATTTAGTGCTAGTGATGTTAAAACGCCAGTTTAGGTGGCACTAATGTAATATTAAATGAAATCTACAATTAAATGAATAACATAATTTCACATTTAATTGAACTTACCACACAATATCGTATTAGGGCCACGTAAACCAGCGTTTTCACTGGTGTTAAATAACAGTATTATATAAAAATTTATGTTAAATAAAATATGAGAAAAAAATCAATAAATGTTTATTGAGAAAAGCAAAATGAAAAGCCAAAATATATAGTTTTGTTAGAATGCATAAATATTTAGACTCTCCAAATTTAAAGATGCTCTTCATAAATAAAGAGTCTTTTGAAGATGGTTCAAGAGTATCTCTACTGCATTAATGACTAATAGATGATCTAGTGTAAATTTCGTCTCCAATGAATTCTGTTCGAGTATTTCCTTTCTAATGTATATTTAATATGAGAGATAAGATAATAAACATGATAAAAAAGAGAAAAATATTAGGCCATGTTTGATAGCCTTGATTTTTCATGGGAAATGGAAAAATTCAATTTCCACCCAATTTGTGTTGTTTGATTGCTAAAAATTTTCAATGAATTTGTTTTCCAACTTCCCTCCATACATGTGCCAATTCTATGATTTTGTGGAAAATTAATTCTCACCATTTTGTGAGAATTGGATTTCCAGCCACTTTTTTATTTTTATTATTTTTTTGGCAATTGGAACAAATTCTATTCCCAATTGTAACAAATTTTGTCCATTTAGTTGACAATTTTTATGAAAAACAAAGTCAAATGAACACCAAAAGATAAAAAATTTCAACATTTTTCATGGAAAAAATTATACCAATCAAATACATTAAATTATCAATTTTCAGTAAAACAAGTTCTAGACAATTCAATTCCCTGAAATTCGTTTTCTTTCCACCCAAATTACATACTTACAATCAAACGGACCCTTAAAGTATGATTACCCTCTCTATCTAGAAAAACCTCTACATCTAAAGGGTCGTTTTGAAAATGTCTGCTTTTTTCTTGTCATTGTTGTCACATTACTAGACCTAAATCTCGACTTGTTGCATTGGAGATTGACATTTTTTTTACATTGTATATTTTAGCTTATTTGGTGACATTTTTAGTACAATCCACAATATTAGCAAGGAAATGCTTTAAGGAACTTTTGGTTAAGACGTAGGTAATTTATGAATCATGTGAAATGTACAGATAAAAATAAAGTTTGATCAACTTATAAACACTTATAAGAGTATGATGGCAATACCCTTTTGTTTAGGCCACACTACATTTATATTCTTCTTATTCTTTGTTTGATTTAGTTAAAAATTTGATAAAATTTAAATTAAAGTCAATAATTATTTTAACCATACATTTCATTGTATCTACAACTTTACAATCACACATTTGATCATCTTTTATCAAAATCTAGTAAAAATTCTAATTTTCAATAACACGGAAGGACTTATCGTTGTTTTTCCAATATAAGAGGTCACTTTCTTTGTAATAAGTGATATAAAGGTTGACCCACCGTCCAAACGAACTTCACGTGATGAATTCAAACATACGGTTTGAGTACAATCATTAATGCAAGAATTATTAGAATTTCTTGACTGCTTGACCATAATCAATAAGTCTTAAGACCTTAAACTTCTGTTTGGCAAAATTTATTTTGTTTTTAATCACTCATTTTAATAAATTAACAATCTATAAATTCTCCCTAAGATTAATATGGGAAAGTGCTTCAAAATCTTAGTTTTCCAGTACAAATTGCTCCTAAAGACTATAATATAGAGAATAAATAGTAATTTATGATTCCACGAGTCAAAAGGTCATGGGTTCGACTTCCACTATGGTCGATTTTCTGTTTTTGATTTTTGAAATAGATTGTTCGATCAATATGTTTTAGCGAACATATTCATATCAATTTTAAATCCCTTTTCATCTAAATTTTTTTCTTAATTGAATTGCAGAATTTATTTTACTATTTATGAAGTCGTCGAAATCTCGATATAGTTTTTTTCAATTTTATTTTTTTATACTAATAAAATTTATACTTGTTGGGGAAATTTACACCGATTACGTGCATATTATATTCACAAAAGCATACGGTTATTTGCGTGAAATTGAAACGTAATTTCGACTTATCGAAACAGGATTTGAGAATCAAAACATATAAGTTACCGGATCTAAATGCATGGATATGGATTCATCCTTTTTTATTCTTGAACGAAAGCAAATTATTCTTTTGATCGAATCTTGCAACATAAATATGTAAATAATGTTAATCATTTTCCGAAATCAAAATATAATCAAAAGAAATCAAAAAACTGTAGGAAGAAAGATGCAAGTGATGAATTTTTTGTCGAAGCAAGTGTTTGACACTTGGTCCTTAAGATGAATTTGCCTCGCATCGGTGCTAACGATTTTTCGACAATTATCTCTCAAGATACAACGACCACGTCAAGTCATAGGAGCACTCCAAATGACTCCGACCAGCGAACTCGAACGGAATTCCTTCTCTACCAAGGAAATGCATGAAAATGCTATGGAATTAGAAATGAGAGAATTGCAAGAGGGGAATGAATGATCAATTGCGAATTGCAAGAGGGGAATGAATGATCAATGCAATTGGTGTATCTAAAATTATGTCCATAGGGTCCTATTTATAGATGTAGAAAGGGTGCAAATGAAGTAGTGTGGACCAAAACATGCATCCTTTCAAAAAGTTGCAACACTTGGCCAAAACCTGCATCCTTTCGAAAAGTTGCAACACTTCATTTTTTCCAACTTTGGTCCACAATTTTTCATTCATTCGGAATTGGTTTCGAGATTCTAAATATACCACGACGATCTACTCGACGAGCAGAATAACTTAGTCTATTTACTTTTGTAATTTGACCATCAGATCAAATTCGAATATTTGGTCGAAATTGACATGTAGTCACACATTTTCATTTTCCACTTTTACACACCTTTTCATTTTCCAATTTTAGGTTAATTATTTGAACCAATTCCTACAATCCCCCACATGAATGAAAATTGGGTACGTATATGCAAATGCGATGATATGATGCAATGTAGAGAGGGTGCAAAAAAACACTGCAATAAGGAATGTAGCTTTTGGTCTTATACCTCCCTTAGTGAAATACCATCGGATTTACTTGGCTAATTGGTGAACGTGATGTCTTGAACCATTCAGCCTTTAGTGTAAGCCAAGACAACGATACTCACACAATGTCTTCCCTAAACCATTCATAGTTCTCATGACTTGGGTTCATTTTGGCCTTGAACCCTTCTTGGTTCTGCGAGTGTTTAAGAATTCAAGTTTTGAATAATTCTCATTGAAGCGGCCCCACTTCACACTCACATAGGTGACCTCCTATTAAGAGTATTCTGCCCTACTCCACTTGATTTAATCAAGATATATGAATCATTAAAAGATTATCTTAACCTCTTGCAACCCTGCAGAAAGCACTTTAATATCATAGGAATAAGTTAGGAAACTATTTTCCTTAGTGTTTCATGGAATCCTCATAACTTAGTTGTCCCTTTGAACCAAGATCTTGGGATCTCCAGTCAACAAGGTAGGGTCACCATTACAAGGACTCTAACATAGTAGGCTTTACCTCATTCCCTTCAATATGCAGTATTCTTTATCTCTCTTAGTAAATCTCTTTTAAAGGTACCACGAGTTTACACCATTGAGATCAACTGCTTAATGGTATTTTGTCTATGACTTATACGTCTAGATCTACCATTACATGTGACTTAGTATCTTATCAAATATAGCTAGCCAACGATCGATTTATTTGATAGATACAAATTATCGCCACCAAGAAATCATTTCATGAAGCTACATGCTTCTTACTAGCTTTATCTAAAATTTTATCAATTCCAAACAAGATTGAAGGATTTCTATCTAATTATTACACTAGTCAACCATGTTTATAAGTAGATTTCAGAATCATGGGTATTCAATATCATCACTAAAACATTACCATGCATTTGAACTTTATGAATATTTTTCATATATTTCAATTGTTCTTGTATGTCTAAACAAACGCTATAATCGGCTTTACAACCCATTTCATCCACTTTAGACTTAGTATATATCATCCTTATAATTAGTATAAGGGTTTCTATCTTTCCACCTTCATAGGTATCGTTCTATGATTATAAGATAGAAGCAAACGTAACTGTTAAACTGAGTTACCCCCACAGTTCCTCAATTAGGAATACATATGCAATTTAGTAATGTTGCATCCACAAGTTTTAAACTTTCCATTTCAAGTTCACAAGCATTAAATTTAACCCCCCACATTCTTGGGTTATACTTGAACTTAGAATTCATCAACTCTTTTATAGTTCTATTCATTTATCTCTTAGATAATATCCGTATTGAGTGCTTCATGAAAGTCTATGTACTTTCAAAATAGTGGTCGTTGACTCACAATTTATTTCAATTAAAGTTGTATATAATGTACTTCAATCCAATTATTTTAATTTGATCTTCCAAATTAAATCAAGGCCATCATAACGACCAGCAATACTTTCCAAGTATAAACCAATTTTAATTGGTCTTACGATTGAAGTCAATTTCAACAATAAAGAAGACTAAGCATTGCAACTTCTTCAAACATATGTAACCTATCACATTTGTGACATTTCACATGATAATTTCATTTCAACCATCAGTTGAAAAGTTGTGTTCTCAAAAGACACAATCCTATAAAAGGACACACCTTTTGGAATTAATTTCTATGAAGAGACACACCTCTTGAAATTAATCTCTATGAAGAGACACGCCTAAAAGTCATGATTTTTCATATGAAACGACGCACATTTTCATCTAAATTGATCCTAGAATATTTCATAATATTCTACACAATTTTCCACAATTTCAAATAATTAAGTGACTTAATTCTCATTACTAAATAATGATATCCACTTAAATCATCTCACTTAATTTTATCAAATTAATTGAGGCTATCATCATAGTCAAAGTTAGTATAATTTCAATAAGATATGAAACTTTAACCAACTAATTTATCATGCCATTATCATATTCCAATCAAAGGAATCATCATGAAAGTTCATATACTTTCGTCAAATAATTGGCATCCTTATATGTCCAATGGTTAGGAATGATTTCCTTATTTCCATCCATTCATTATTGGACTCGAGTTGGTTTTAACAATATCCAATTCATCATGACCAAAGTGAAGGAATAGCAACATATATTCCAAATATTTATACATTCATTTGTATAAGTTTATTCTGTAAAATGTCTCATGGAGGAGGTCCACGCATTTCCATATTTTGTTGCCATCTAGTAAACTGCTTTTAGAACTCCATTCACTTGTTCAAAGATAAATCATCTTGAAAAGAAACGTACTGGTTCAGCAGCCATGCATTAACAATTGCAATCATATATTATATTCTAAATGAATGGACGACATATAAATTCACAATTGCACAAGTAATTAATTAATAAATAAATTGAAGCAACCCTTCATGTAATTTATTTGATATCATCAAACCAGTAACTTATTCATTAAATATGCATCTTTTCATGTAACCACTCGTTCGTATGCAAGGCAATTTTATTTGGTAACACAACTTATGGTAAAAGACCAATTCATGCCATTTCAGAAATGTGGAATGATACATCCTTCAACAACATGCATATTTTATTTAATTCATCAGAATATATTAAGACATTCTGGCTCCAATTATTTTTGCACGAATTCTGTTTCATGAAGAACATAACCATCAATATGAGTGCACAAACACCCAATCAAGATTCCTCATGCACAAAACCACTTGTTGAATTAAAAAATGCCAGCAAATTAAAACTGCCAACTTTCCAATTGGTATCACAATTTCGACAAGTACAATTATTTGGAATATCATATATACCATTAATTTAAGTGCTTAACCAATTGTCAGTTTACATATTCACATGTTTATACACAATTTTCAGAATTGCACACTATATAATTTTCAAGAACGTAAATATAAAATGCACGAGAAAATCAACAAATTTCATCTTAAGATTGTTGGGGAAATTTATACCGATTATGTGCATATTATATTCACAAAAGCATACCGGTTATTTGCGTGAAATTGAAACGTAATTTCGACTTATCGAAACAGGATTTGAGAATCAAAACATATAAGTTACCGAATCTAAATGCATGGATATGGATTCATCCTTTTTTATTCTTGAACAAAAGCAAATTATTCTTTTGATCGAACCTTGCAACATAAATATGTAAATAATGTTAATCATTTTCTGAAATCAAAATATAATCAAAAGAAATCAAAAAACTGTAGGAAAAAAGATGCAAGTGATGAATTTTTTGTCGAGGTAAGTGTTTGACACTTGGTCCTTAAGATGAATTTGCCTCGCATCGGTGCTAACGGTTTTTCGACAATCATCTCTCAAGATACAACGACCACGTCAAGTCATAGGAGCACTCCAAATGACTTCGACCAGCGAACTCGAACGGAATTCCTTCTCTACCAAGGAAATGCATGAAAATGCTATGGAATTAGAAATGAGAGAATTGCAAGAGGGGAATGAATGCTCAATGCAATTGGTGTATCCAAAATTATGTCCATAGGGTCCTATTTATAGATATAGAAAGGGTGCAAATAAAGTAGTGTGGACCAAAACATGCTTCCTTTCAAAAAGTTGCAACACTTGGCCAAAACATGCATCCTTTCGAAAAGTTGCAACACTTCATTTTTTCCAACTTTGATCCGCAATTTCTCATTCATCCGGAATTGGTTTCGAGTTTTCAAATATACCATGACGATCTACTCGACGAGTAGAATAAGTTAGTCTATTTACTTTTATAATTTGACCATCGAATCAAGTTCGAATATTTGGTCGAAATTAACACG
This sequence comes from Olea europaea var. sylvestris, assembly GCF_002742605.1. NCBI lineage: Eukaryota > Viridiplantae > Streptophyta > Magnoliopsida > Lamiales > Oleaceae > Olea > Olea europaea. Next base: position 36,180 of record NW_019238670.1, on the reverse strand, counting down.
TAGTCACACCTTTTCATTTTCCACTTTTACACACCTTTTCATTTTCCAATTTTTGGTTAATTATTTGAACCAATTCCTACAATACTTTCAATTTAATTTTTTGAAAAAGAACTTTTACTTAAAAAAATATGTTCTACGTTATGTTTTCACTGTCAATTTCCTACAAACAAAGTATATTATATGAATAGGCCTAAATGGGAAACTTTACTTCCACTATGGGCCGTGTAACAGATTCATCTTCAAATTCTGTCCACATCTAGGCAATTTGCCAATTCCACACAGACATGCCTAAATTAGAAACTCCTATTCCAGTTTGGACCTTGAGCAAATATTTTTTACATATAGCGCATTCATGAAAAGTAAAATTTTATATACAAGAGTATAAGTATAGGCCATTTCAATAATGAGAAAATAAGTACGAAATCTCACCAATCAGAATATATATATATATATATATATATATATATATATATATAAAATTTATTTGAACTTAAAAAACAATCCCACAAAATTAGCGTGACTTACCAAAATCAACAGGACTCTCCATAAAATAAAAAAAAGCATCTCTCCAATTGATTTCAGAAGCCACAGAGATATGAAAATACTTCCAATTTACCATCGGCTCTCTCTAAATTGACGGTAAAAGCACAGTTCGAGTCACAAATTGCAGTCACTAGGTCGCATTACATCGGATTAAAACACGAGTCCGTCGAACAAACCATGATACATTATTTCCAATTGAATTCAGAAAGTTTACATTCATCAGGTATGTAATTACAATTAATTAAATGTAATTTGTTGTTTATTCCTACTTCCCAAACATCGATTGATGAAACTGTTATTCTATGCAAATATGGATCACATCATAATCGGGGAACATAACCCATTTGTCTGGGAATTGTGATTGTGAATATGACTCAGTGATCTTCGAAAGGTGTTGTGACCATTACACACAACCTGTGACCTAATTATAGGATGTGACCTTATGTAGTCATTGCGCTTGGGTGTTTGTGTCTCAACATGTGGAAAATCTTGTTTGAATTGAATCTGTGATGTGATATTAATGCTATTGCTTGAATCTAATCATATGCGATCCACACTTTGATATCGTGACTTAATTCTTCGTGTTCTGTGATTTAATACGAACATGTGACCTGCATGTGTTCAATATGTGATCATAATATTCGAGATTAGACGTGCATTTGTTATGACATGTGATCAATTAACAGAATTGTGATTCATATGTAATTAGTTGTGACCAATATGCAATGACTGTAATTGGATGTTTGACTGATTATGTTTCGGTTCATTTTGCAGAAATGGGGTTCATTCACATTTGTTTGTTGAATGGCTCACAAATGTTGCTAGTGTTGATTCATTGTAATTGTGGGTATTTGAGGCTTGTTGATACAGTTATGAAAGAGTTTGGCTTGGACCCTGCAAAAGTTGTTGTGACGATGAAGTATGTCTTGAATAGTGATATGCCTTTGATAACAATAAAGAGCAACAATAATGTGTTGTCGTACATGGTTTTGGAGGATGTGAATCGTGACCCTGCCAAATATCCGATTCACATTGAAGTCATAATCACAGATAGCGAAAAACAGCCTATTGCGGTATCAGTTGATGATTAATCTAATGAACATGGGTTTTCATTAACAGATATGTCATCAGATATATTTAGAGCAATAGTGAATCCATCTAGTGACAAGTTCGAACATGAGGTCACAGTTGTGGCGGTCGTAGATGCTACAGACGTAGAGGAATGAAGAGTTTTTCGTAATAAGGAGATTATGAAATTAAACTTGTCATTTTATACAATCCAACATATGTTTGAATATGTGGTCGTTTGGTCGGATAAGAAAGACTATCTCATCAAATGTTCACATGATGAGTCTAGTTGGACATGCAGAGCATCGAAATTAGCCAGAATAGATGTTTAAAATTAGACATATTGCAAAAGGTCACACATGTGCTACAAACATCGTACTCAGTACTCATAGGTAAGTAACAAAGACAGTTGTGTCAACATGTATTAAGTACAAGTACACATCATCGTGCACCATATACATATCGAATGATATACGCAACAACATACCACATACATAAGGAGTATCTTTGAACTATGTCAAGGTTTGACGATCTCGAGATGAAACTTTGAAATTGCTAAGGGGTGATCCAATTAACTCATTCAATAAGATACCAGCATTTTTTTCGTGCTACAGCAAACAAAACCTAGATTGGTCACAAGCCTAGAAATTGATGGTCACAGTAGATTTAAATATTACTTCATAGCACTTGGTGCATCTATACGGGGATGGAAACGTTGTAGGCCAGTTGTTGTGGTTGATGACACATATTTAAATGGACCCTATGGTGTCACCTTATTCACGGCATGTATGCAAAATGCAAATAACAGCATATATGTACTTGCTTTCGAGATTGGGGATAACGAAAATGACAGCTTTTAGACATACTTTTTTGGACAGCTAAAGAAAGCTTATGGGGACAAAGACGGTTTGTGCTTTATATCGAATAGTCACAACAGCATCAAAAAGGCAATTGAAAATGTGTATCCAGGAACTTGTCACGAGATATGTTCTTACCATCTACTACAAAATCTGAAATAACGTTACGGGAGATCGGGGCAAAACATAACACAAGCATTCAATGCAGCTGTTCGTGCTTACAAATTGTTGAAGTATGAATATTATATGCAACAGGTCAACTCGATTAATGAGAAGATAAGGGGTTACCTGGTAATATACTATACATTATCGACAATCTATATTCATTTAAATACATTTGACATGATATTGCACACTATATTATATATGTCTCCATGTTTTTGTTTCTAGGACGATGTTGGACCTGAGAGATGGTCACGTTTCTACATGCCTTCAAACTGATATTCCACAATGACATCGAATATCATGGTGTCGGTTAATGCGGTCACAAAGTCTGCCAAGAACTACCCTATTTAAGCTTTGTTGAAGTCATTGAGATAAATTATGCAATCTTGGTTCTGTAGACACAAGGAGAACGTGCAAGACACTTTTACGACTTTGTCAAGCAAGTATGAGAAGCAAATGAGGGAAATGAGTACAGATATGAGAAATTTAAGGGTAAAGTTAAATGCTATGACCTAATCTCTAATCTGACTTACCAAAATTGATATTTAACCAACTCTGTAGCCTGATAAATTTGGTTGTTTCCCTATGAGATATACTGTGACCAAACATAGTATATGTGACTTGTGCTGTGACCTGTACTGTTACATATGTAATATTTGTGCAACGTAATATACGTATGTGACATGCACTTTCATTCGTGTCCTAAATTTTGTTTATGTGACTTATTGTGTATATAACTTGCATCTGTAACTGCAAATTTTCCCCGTCAATCAAGCAATGTTCTCAGTTAGGGGTGAAAGTTCATCTTCCGTTGTTGATATAGAAAATCAGACATGCACATGTAGGATGCTTCAAGTTGATCAACTACCTTGTCTACACGCTTTGGCCGTGTTTGCAAGTATGAAGATGGATCCATATGAGTACTGTTCTTACTACTACACAAGTGAAGCATACAGAAATATATACCAAGAAACCATTTTCCCGTTGGAAATCTAGCTGAATGGATAGTGCCAAATGATGTCCATGACATAGTTGTAGCACCTAATCAAAAGCGTAGTTATAGAAGGCCTATTGAGAAGAGATTCAAACCAGCATATGAAGAAAATATAACTGTCAAATACGATTGGTCTCGAGCATCAAAGGTGTAATAAAAAACCACCAAAATCCATAAATCGTCACAGACTTCCATTCAAATGCCCAGGGATATTATCAATCAAATTTGATGGAGATTCTGATTCAACACCGTCTAGTTTGAACTTTGTTCTACACCATAAGCACACACTTGTCAACTGATTTACGTCTGTTGTATTCAATACAACTTCCTCCAAACCAAATCTAATAGAAGAATTAAACCCAACATTTTTCTCAAATCTACTAACTGGCAAAGATGGTGATTCTTGTCCATTCATCAAACCATTTTTGAAGGGTTCTATAACATCAAATCTATTGACCGGCAAAGATGGTGATTTTTGTGGCATCCATTTTCTGAAAATATACTTCATTTCACATAAATTTTAGCACTAGACATAATTTTATAGTAGAAAATGCATAATTGGTCTTTTTCAGGCACTAGTTCTGAATTCTCATAATTTGCTCAGCCAGTGTTTCATATGTGCATAAACATCATCCAAACTCAACATTTGGCAAATGTTTTGGTTTGACATGACATCTGTTCACTAAATGGTGTAAGTTTTATTCTTTTGCAGCATTGAAAATTTTACAAAATTGTTCAATTTAAAAAAAAAATACGGTTGGTGTGGTGAAAGTGGTCACAATCATAGAACGTGCAACGGCCTAGTTCCGTTAAGTCAAAGCCACAAGAATAAAGAAAAAGAAGAGGATGAAGACTGACAATACACTTTAATATTATTGTGATAATTCCTTCATCTTTTCATTTGTTGATTTTTTGTAATGTAGGATACAAAACATAAGATGATACATGTTGGTTATATCATTACCAATATAATGCTTAGATTTTGTGCTAATAAATCTGGTATTTTGACTCATAAAATGTGTTGTGACCATAATACAGGATCTGTAACATGTTCGTGACTTCATTGCAATGCACTTTGGATGTGCAATCGGAATGTGACCACTTGTACGTATGAGACATGTGTACAGTATGTCACATATGAAAATCTGTATGCAAAAATGTTATATAATCATCATGCACTGACATGTGACCACTGTGCAATGACTTGTGACCAATATGTAATGACCTGCGACCACTATTCAATGACTTGTGACCAATATGTAATGACTTGTGACCACTATTCAATGAGATGTGACCACTCTTCATGACCTATAACCAATATGCAATGACCTGTGACCAATTGTAAAAAATCCTGAAAACGGGAGCGGTTCAATTGCAGTGTCAGGCAACTGATAAACCTAGCTATCACCTGTGCTGATTTTGTGCATTAAGTTTTTAAGACTTGGTCAACGATACATCATCAATCTTGCGTAATATGATACACAATTAAACATCTCAAGACAATGTAATGAAGTCTCAAAAAATTAATGTAATTGTTTATATAAACAGTTAAAAGTAACAAGTACATTGTCATTCAAAACGAATTTTTAAGCATAAGAGACAATATTTCCATTTATTACAACTTGTGATTGCACATTGCACTATCACTCTATAACAATGCTTTCTCTTCCAGTTGGCTGCACCTACTTTGTGACCTTTCTGATCTCTCGATATCTAAACAACAATGAAACTATATCCAATAGTGCTCTACCCGCATCGAACTTCATGGACATGGATCATATGTCATCATATAGCATGTACTCCGCAATATTTGACCACGTATATGCCGCAATCATGTTTGGGAAACAAGAATCAGTCTATTAGGTATGAAATCTAGCATGTAATAGCATGGTTAACTATAAGTGGAGGTAACAAACATACCCATTTTTCTGTTGGAGAAGGGAGAAATCAAGATCCACCTTCAACTCCATTGAATCTTTTTTCCATATTCCAACACATTTCATGAGGCGCGGAAGCATGCTGACAAAAGGTTCAATTCCAATATGAACCTTGACATCATTATATGTCTTCCTGGCCGAATTCAATACACGTAACGTATGCTTCTTTATGCCCAACACTATAAGCATCCAATGTGCTTTGTTGTTAGGCAGAAGTGGAATAAACACGAGGTTCACTTTAGCCCATTGAGTACTCAATGGAATTCGTGCACATGTAATGTCATTAATTAATCTCTCATCTGTTACAACAACATTTGCATTATCCTTGAACTCGGGATACATGTGCTTGCGCTTGGCCTGAAACAACGAGTTAGTTGTGGTAACAATAAACTTGAGATTTTTCCCATTTCTTGCCACTTGACATATGTAGTAGAAGTACACGTCCATATACTACCAAAATGCAAGTACAATAAACAATTAGAAAACCATATAAACACCACGAATATAATGCGTTGAACTGTTACTATGATCTGTAACCTAGTTAGTATGTGTGACCAACATAACCTGTAGTTCGTAACCACTGAATATCTACTCTGTAAACGTATTAAATATACGTGACATGTACTGTTGCCACTGTAGATATGTGTTTTTCGTATGACACATATTGTGATTTACTGTTCGTGTGACCTGTGACTCATGCATGATTTGTGACTTGCTGCACGAGTGGTATGTTACATAATACAGGTGTAACCTATGACTTTTATGGAATAACATGTAGAATACTGTACGTGTGAGAACTTAGTGCGACTATTATGCAGTGATCTATGACTCATGTGATCTATAATATGACATGTCCTTTAGATATGTGACTTGTAAGTAGTAATGTATCGAACTACTCAACAACACTTTCCTGGATACAAGTTCATACCACCTTGTCTTATTTCCTACCAAGTACTGATCGATAGAAAAATGTGGAGAGATAGCATTATCTTTATTGTTGAACTTCTTCCTGCAAACGAAAAGAAACGGATCATTATTTGGAAAAGTATGAAAATAGGACAACCATTTTGTACTTATTATGCGGTTTGTATCCTCTTTGAAATCAATTCTGAAAGTTCGTGACATCTGCATCATTTGCATGCTGATTGTAGTGTTCGAAAACCACTACATTTTCTGACGATTTCATTTGTTTCACTTCGTCAAAAACATAAGGAGATTGAAGAGCTTTAATTGGCTTTGGAACCCTCTTCACCGGCAATTCAGAACTTGATGTGGCCTCAGGTGATTGCTACATAATAAATGTGTATTTTAATATGTGACACACACTACTTAACAAATACGATAGTATTTTTTTATACCTCTTGTTTAGTAGATTCCGTCTCATTCAATACATTGGATATGATCGAGTCCACATGTACTTGAACTTCTTTAGATATCATTGCCTACAACCGGCTTGGTTGCGTAAATCCAAGACCGAGATCGAAAGATGGATGTTCAAGGGAACATGGGAATTCAACCGTATCCATCGAGTCAATCTTGCATTTGCTTTTTGAATCAACACTTTTTTTGACATTTGTAGCCTGAAAAGCAGCACAAAAAAATGCATTTTAGCAAACAAGTAAGAAGCAGTCACAGATGTCATATGGTACGTCTGTTGGTTGTGGTCCTGATTTCTCTTTGAATTTGTTCATAATTTCTTCGATTGAACTAGATATCAATGCGGTCATAGAATTGGACATTCTTGCATTTGCAATTTGATGTCCAACATGTCCCTATGGATTTCACCTTGCATGTGAACAACAAGGTTTAGTTTCTTTTGCTGATCAGACTTCAAAGATGACATCTGTGACTGCATCGCCTGAAGCTGCCTTTCAAGTAATTGATTTTTGAACTGGAGATCAAATATTTGTATTTTGAAATAATTCATCGATTCCCCGACCATCTGCATCACATGAATACCTATAATCAAGTAACTGATGATGGTAAAATGTGAAATAGAACAGTCATCTGTGACCAACAGTGAAATGTTTATTGATGTCTAACCTGAAAATATTTCTATGACCTATAATGAATAACTGTGTGAACAACATATCATGACACTAAATGGACTTGTCACATGATAGATTAAACTGTAACAACTTATATTATTTGACGGCTAACCCTCTGAATCAGGTGTATGCAGATCAGTCGTGTCGGCTAACTTACGCTCCCCACTTGGCAAATTTCCGTCGACTGATGTTCCCTTTCATCTGGGTGGTGGGTCAACAAAGTTGTCATTGTCAATGTGCACATTGGAGTGTCCCAGTCTTCCATCAGTTATCAAAAGCATAGGAGTATATTGTTTTATCTCTGAAGCACTTGGCTTTATATTGGTCCCAGCATAATGAACTGATCGGTCTGTGCTACCACCCTTTCTCTTCACCCCACATTACCGATCAAGTTGGACAAGTTTTTCATACCACACCTCTATCATGTATGGTATTGCTATTTCAGCTTCTGGTGGTTCTAAGTCACATATTTTCAACTGTCATTCAGATCACAACAAAATTTTAATGTCAATAAAACAAAAATATAGGAACGATCGGATATAATTTTGCACGTCAAGCAGTTATATTGACATGTATTTTGATATAACAACGTCAAGCGTGTTGTAAAAATGCTTGTGACATGTATCGAATTTCTGTAATAGACCGAATAGCATCTATGACTTCATAAATTTGATTTGCGACTTGACGAAATTAATTTGTGACCGAATTAATATGATCTGAAACATGTAAATATGTGCAACTCCACATATTTGACAAATAATAATGCTGCAACAGTTACCACTTACATCCAAATTGGAAAAGCATTCAAGCTCCTCGAGCTTAGCAGTCGATGGGTCGTTGTCAGCCGTCTAATTCCTAATTCAGGGGTACACTTTGAATGTTCTTCTAGCTATGTATCAATTGAGACTTGGAATAGTCTAGTAAATCCACACTTGAAACGCTACAAGCAAGCCTCTGAGCTTCTAGTGAGTTGTTCTCTTACTCAATCCCTCCCTCAATAAAGTTACCAACGTGTCAAACAATGACTTATCCCCTGGGAACAAATTCATAGCATTCAACTAGCACGAACAAAAAGTGATCCACTGCCTTCTTTTAATCTCTCGGATATAGATGTGATATGAAATACAATGCACTTAGCATAGAAACATCTGCATCAAGAATATGAGTTGCACCAGGGAATGCTTCCTTGACGTCTTCATGAGTCACATTTTTCAACGTTGAGAAATATGCATTTTTCAAAAGTGAAGAGGTGTTCTCCATCCTACTTGTATCGGCTTCGCCAACGTATCCCAGCCCAGTCACTAAACAAAACTCCGAAATTGAGAATGTTACAAATTGTCCGGTTATGTTAAACCACAACTCACTCTCATTAGGTTGTTGCACCTACCTCAATAGAAAGTAGTGTATTAGCTGGTATTGCACAACGATTTCGTCGCATTCCAGGAAGTGGGAAAAACACGTTTTAAACATTATTCAATGTTGGGCTTCATTTATATTGTTTTTGAAATTTTTCAACATGCCCTTCATTGGGGTAATTGTGATTTTTCCTGGAAACCAACTCTTCTCTGATATGGTAAATCTTCGAGCTTGCAAATTAATTGGTCACAAAAAATGCAACATTTGGTCACAGATGGAATTCAGTTAAAAACAACAGTGATATGTGACACAAGTCCCCTTTCCACATATAAGAACTTATCAGCACACTTAGGAAACAACACAATCCCCCTTATATAAGTCACAAATGAACAACAAAATTTCAATACAACGGGAGAATCCCTTTTTAGAATTTGGCATTTCGATTACAATTACAACTACAAATTCAACGCAACATCTCTCACAAAATTCAAAATAATTCTTCCATACATGTTACTCATCCATTAAAATGTTCAAATGTGTGCTCGAAAATAAGTGAAAAATTAAAAAATAGAAAACACACCTTCTTCACGGGCGGAGTTGTGGACGGGCGTGTGGATTTGTGTCTTTTGGAAGAGTAATCTATTTGCACTTCATCAAACTTACATTTACCTCTTGTGTTTGAATCATGGCTTCCAACCTTCTCCCCTCGGTTAACACTCCTTGAACGACGAACTATATTTAATGGAAGTCGATTCAATCGTGGCCGATGACCAGCGCGAGTTCGCCATGGAACTGATAGGGATGAATGGCAGTACATGGCTTGATTGTCCAACGGGGATGGATGTAATAGAAAGAACGTGGGGGAGTTTATGGAAAGAACGTGTAGGGAAGTTCTCCAAAATATTGAGTTACCAAAATTTGAAAAACGTGAAATTGGGAAATAGTTACGTTATGTTTTTTAAATAAATAATATTTAAAAAAATATTTATGATTTATGAAATATAAAACTTCCAACCTGATTTGAGTATTTTGAATAATTAAACTATGATTTTGTGTAATTTGCACTTCGGGAAATTTCAAAGTTCAAACTTCAAAATCATAAGGTACAACAGCTTCACCAGATGCCGCAGAGTACCTTTCTGACATTCTTTTGCGTCTGTACCAAAATTCAGCTACAATCAGACCTCGATTTCTAGAATCAAATCGCTAGCAATAACGAAACTGTTCTTCTTACGGCAGAAGCTTTCATAATCCAGCCATGAAGCAGTTGCACAAGCCAGCCAGTACAAGAAGAGATGAAGAAATCCCTATGTCCCAGAACCCACCTTACTCTCCCAAAGCATTGAAACACCCCAGATCACTTCCCAGATCTCTCAATTATCTGCTCAAAGAACAGAGACTTCTTTTCATTCTTGTGGGCATTCTTATTGGCTCCACTTTCTTTATCATCCAACCTTCCCTTTCCTACCTCTGGTCGGCTTCTTCCGGGCCCAGAATTCCCAGATCCCACAGTTTTTCTGGGAATGGTGAATCGGTTAGCCTTTATGATCGCACGGGGGTGGTGGGATATGATGAGAATTATAGGAGTAAGTACCATAATGGGGTGGGGAGAGTGCCGGTGGGAATAAGAAGCAAGAGGAAGAGGATTGTAGTTACTGGAGGGGCTGGGTTTGTGGGCAGTCATTTGGTGGATAAGCTGATCGCTCGAGGTGATGATGTGATTGTGATTGACAATTTTTTCACTGGGAGGAAGGAGAATGTAGTTCATTTGTCTGGAAACCCAAGATTCGAGCTGATTAGGCACGATGTTGTTGAGCCAATTCTGTTGGAGGTGGATCAGATCTACCACTTGGCTTGTCCTGCATCTCCCGTACATTACAAGTATAATCCTGTCAAGACTATCATATCCTTATTACAGTTGTTATTAATTACTAAAGTGAATGAATTTTTATTTTGAGAAAATGTAGTATTGTTTGATCTGTGTGTGCGCGCATGTGCATTAGCAAAGTAGCCGAATGAATGGCTTTGCCTGTTTGAATGACTGGGGATGGTCAAAAGTGAGTTGCTTTAATTGTCATCTATGCCAATGTCGATCATAGCATATTATGTGAGATGTTCGAGTGATGTGTTCTCTCCAAGTCCAAGCACAAACTTGCAGATGCAGATTACTATATTTGCTATATACACAAAGAGTGCATTTGAGTCTTCAAATAAATATGATTTTTATGCGATTATATCTGATAAATGGGCTTGCACAAGTGCAATTTCCAGTGAAGATTGCTGATTTTGAGTGTGTTAAAACTGGGAAGTAATTTAGATAAAATTACTCGAGATTTATATTGTACCTCGATTTGTTTTTGTTGGATAGTTTGTTTATTGAGATCCTTAACACATAATTACAAGACAAATGTGATGGGGACCCTTAATATGTTGGGTCTCGCAAAGAGAATTGGAGCAAGGTTCCTTCTCACTAGTACAAGTGAGGTTTATGGTGACCCACTTGAGCATCCACAGAAGGAGACATATTGGGGACATGTGAATCCGATAGGTGGGCGCCATCTTTCTTTTATTTGATATGTTGTTTTGTTATGCTATTTGGTATGAAGTTTATTATTGAGTTCTTTCCAATAATCAGGTGTACGGAGTTGCTATGATGAAGGAAAACGAACTGCTGAAACCTTAACTATGGATTATCATCGTGGAGCTGGTGTTGAGGTAATACACCTGCATTGCAGTGATAGTTGTTGAAATCTAAGCTTGGTATATTGATGATTTGGTTCTCAAAAAGAGTACAATGTGATTAATCTTATTTGCTTTACCTACTTTAATAATACATTGGTTGGAACAAGCATTCATTTGTTCAAGTTCATCATTCATTTAGAAAACTGCATTAGTGTTATCATTTACTTTTTGCAAATGATTGTTGTATTTATTCAGTAGTATTTAACCTTTCTGACTACCTTTGATACCTTATTAAGGTGTCTGGAATGTTTCTTCACCTTTGACAAAAAACTAAACTCTACAATGTGCTTTGCACATGATCTATCATGTATCATATCTGCAAGCTGTGTCTGTGATGATGTTAGGTTTTATATGCCACGAAATTGGCATCTAGTGTAGGCGAGAATTTTTCAGCACTTCTGATTAAATTCAAACACATTATTGCATCCGGCTTGGCAAATGTTTCCTGGTACATTTGATCAAGTCCAATTAGATTTTTCAGCCTCGTACATATAGTATTCTTAGGAAGGGTTTTAACCATTTTATTTACATCAAAGACCCCATAAGTTTCTGCCTACGAATGATATCATATCAAGTAGCCGGTTAATGAATTGTTAATTTTTTTGTTGTGACTTTAATTTGATACATGTTGCTACCTTATAAATTTCATGCTTCTTAAGAAGCAATTGATTCCTTTTTGAAACACCTCACATCAACGTCTGTGAAGATTTAGGAAAAACCATGAAAACTATTTACTTCTACTATGAATCTAGATAAAGATTCAAATTGAACTGGCAATGATATGGCTACAATTAAGTTTACTATATTGTCTAAGGCATGAAAGAGAAGAAGATTCTCCGTCTTGGACATGTAATGATTTCACTTTGAAGGTAGCTTTCATCTTTATAAATGCAAATGGTTTTCAAGTACATTTATTGCTTATTTGAAGAGCAGCAATATAATTAATGTGCTTGAGATTCCTAGATTAGAATTTTTTATATTATTTATACCAAGGTGAGCTAGGAAGCACGTCTTACAGGCTTATGATCTTGATAAAATTTTCTATCACGAAAATGGAAGGAAATTTCATGTCATTATTTGTTTGAAGTGAAGTCTCATTATATTATGTTGAGTTACAGAGGAGCTGCTATATTTTTGGTGTTCTCTTTCTATAAATGACAGAAAACAGATAAATTCCATAAATGAAGATACCATTCAAGCTAATTACATTTTTTATTACTTTATTGTTATCATCATCAAAATGTATATATTGTGTTATGTGTGTGTTTGGGTTAATGTCCTTATAAGGATTATAACGAGAGTAATAGGTCCCATGAAATATGTGGTAAAATGTTGGTAATAGTTGTGAATGTGCGGTTAAAGTTAAAGTTAGACATTGATTAGAAATTATATGTAACTTATATTGTTTCCTAAACATAGTCATCACTTGGCCTTCTCTTGGTCTAGTTCAGATCGTATGTATATCAATATTGTCTAATTCTGGATTGAGTTTATGTTGTCAACTTGCTGGATTTTGTGCTTTATTCTGCCTTTGCCTTAGAATTTGGAGACCAACACATTAATAGAATTATGTGGAAAATAAACTTTACACCCTCAAACTATTGTTCTGTTACACCAATAGCCTTTCTATTCTGATTTATCAAACTATTCCTCTACCTTTGAGAAATGCCAAATTTTCAAACCCGACTCCAAACCTTATTTCATTCTTTTCTCAACAATGAATTGGGTCAGCACAACAAAGGCCCATTGGAATTTTCAATTCACACCTTCCCCATGTTAAATAGTCACCACCACTGAACGCTAAAAGCCAATCATTAGAAACCATAGATTTTATATGGGGAGAAAGTAGTTAAAGTGTATATACGACAAAATTGAGAAACCATGGATTTTAGCTGCTTGGTTATGGCGCCCTACTTTTGAGAGAAAAAGTGTTTTACTCTCTCCTCTCAAGTTTTGGTAGGAAAAAATGCTAATGACATCATTTTTCAGCTCTCTATAGCACGGACACTTCAATTGGAACAACGTGTCTGTGTCCGACACTTGTCGATACTGACACTTCTTGGACACTTTACCATAAACATTTTTCATTGTTTATTAAAAATATCATATATTTTTAACTCAAACTTATTAGTAAATAACAAATAGGTACTTATATTTAAAAGATTTCAACAAAAAAATTTAATAACAAGTGTAAAACTAAATTTATACTATATAAATGATGATTTTTAAAGATTTCAATCAACGTGTCGGCGATGTGTCGTGTCGGTACTTTTTTTAAAAATCACGTGTCGACGTATCCGACATGTATCGTGTCGGACACACGTGTCCATGTCTGTGCATCATAGGTTCAGCTAAAATGGAGTGTCTAAGCTGGTTCAAGAGGATGATCAACCACACTAAGACTGAGACTCAAACATGGCCTAAACTCCTACAGGAGGCAGCAAAGAGGAATTTCCCGCAATGGGCGTGGAGGTAGAAGGCCCATGGGTCATGAATTTATTTTCTAGAGAAGAGGCAATGACGGTATCTGGGGAATAAATATCAGCTAACTCCACAAATATAAAGTTGGAATATCCAGGAAAGTATGTTCTGCATGACAAGCAGACTTTGTTTCACTATTTTGTCTGACTAAGTTGAGAGTTTGAGGAATTTGGGATTATTAATTATGGACAATAGTATAACAGCTCAGGATTCTGGGGAAGTACAGGATAATCTAGTTACTCATTTTATAGCTTCTCCACGAGCCAAAGATTACCTATGATTGAGATTTGTCCTTGTAGAACGAAATTGCTTGTCCCCTCTACTTGGCAAATCGCATCCCAAGTTGGATTTAAGAACTGCCATAATTAATCATGCTCCTCTTACTCTGCAGGTGCGCATTGCACGTATATTTAATACGTATGGGCCTCGTATGTGTCTTGATGATGGACGTGTTGTCAGCAACTTTGTTTCACAGGTTTGTCCTCTCTGTTGCTGTACCCTTATGGTTTGATAAAGATGCCATCTACTATGAGATTACCTTTCTAAGGATTTTTACATTCACCAGAGTTCTTATTCTAAAAGCCGTTGTATTCTGCAGGCCATACGCAAGCACCCAATGACAGTTTATGGGGACGGGAAGCAAACCCGAAGCTTTCAATACGTGTCTGACTTGGTATGTAGTATTATATGCTGTCAACCTGCTTGCTCGTACTGCCTCATTTATTCATGTACTCTACTCTATATAAACCATGCAAATTTCCCCAGCTTTGACTAGGAAATTCTTGCTATTGAAAGACCGTCGACCTCTTTTAATTGTCATGACTATCAGTTAGTTGAGTATCGTTGCACATTCAAGTCCAATTGTTCTATCAAAGAAATTTCTGAGTTATTACAGTAGCAAATTTTTAAGGCAGTCAAAACCTAGAAGGCTTTACATTCTGGAGGGATCTATGGGTGGAAGTTGTGCATGTTGGCGAAGCTTAAATAATTACAAGTAAATAATAATGTTTCCGAATAAATAATTGTTTTTCTAGGTCAAAGTTGGAAATAAAATATTATTTTGAAAGTAACCGTCACTTTCTTGTCAAAGTTATAAGAAAAAGATTACGTATTCAAATATGTTAAGAGAGCTTGAATTACTTTTAAGGTTAGCCAAACATGCTCAAGACTTCCAATTCATCTTCAATACCTGAAGAAAATTTCTAGTACTCCCAGGATATGGAACTTAGTGCTCCTGTCACTATTGAATTGACATGTATATTACTTATCAATGTATTATTTCCAAATATTTGCCATCAAGTGCACAAGAGATTAATGCAAGCATGAGTAGAACATGCCTTATGATGATTTGTAACTAAGATTCAATCTGAAACATACATACTATATAAGATCCACAACAAACAAAACTGTAATGTATGCAAGTAGCAATTTGTTGTGTTGAAACCTGAATGAGGAAAAACTAAGCCCCTGTTTGAAAACCATTATTTGAAATTCATTTTTTTTAATTTTTTTTTTTTACATGCTCATATTCAACCACACACTTATACAATAAAATATTCTACACGAAAACCCAAAACCTTTTCGTATTTTTTAACCATACATTCTCCTAAAAATCACTATTCAAAAACAATGTTTTTCCCAAATAATGGTTTGTCAAATAGGGGCTAAATATTGTTTACTACAGAACTATATTCATTATCTTGATATCAGGTTGATGGATTAGTGGCTCTAATGGAAAGTGAGCACGTCGGACCGTTCAACTTGGGTAACCCTGGAGAGTTCACAATGTTAGAGCTTGCCGAGGTTTGTGATCTTTGGGCTCCCTCAATGATATTTTCTTATCTAATGATGGGTCTAGAATCTAGTTTTTGACATGATTAAGTTGCCTTTTTGGGTAATAACAGGTTGTCAAAGAAACCATTGATCCCAGTGCAACGATTGAATTCAAAGAAAACACTGCTGATGATCCTCATAAGAGGAAGCCAGATATTAGTAAAGCAAAAGATCTTCTAAACTGGGAGCCAAAGATTTCCTTGCGTGAGGGCCTGCCTTTGATGGTCAATGATTTTCGAAATCGCATCTTGAATGAAGATGAAGGGAAGGGAAACAAATGAAGAATGTGTACAAATTGATAGCATGTTGTGCATGTTACTTCTACAATAGTGCATTGATATCTTCATTTTATTTTTTTATTATTATTTTATTTTTTTTGCAAATTTTACCTATAAGTCACATCGTCACACTACCTCTATTATCTTTTTTCTTTTTTCCTCAAGAATTCTGCAATTTCGACCATGCTTTGATATGAATCCAATTTTGTACAATTCCTTATAATGGTTTTACGTGACTTGAATAACATGAATGCATATTTGTTACACAATATAAGACATGACTCGACATATATTTAACAAGATCTTAGATATTTCTTCATTTCACAATCCAGCACTATCCAATCCTTCCAACGGAACATATCAGAAGAATAAAGGGTGGTGAGTTAGAAATCTTGAAGTGTGATATGGCTGGAGGGGATATAAAGGGGAAAGGAAAGGAAAAAAAAGAGCAGAAAGTGAAATGCTCGAAGGCATCTGATTCCATGGGTTTTTGTGAGCCAGAATACTTTCTTGATTACATAGAAGCAAAGTGGCTTTGTGTCTCATTCTTTCAATTTTCCAGATGATTTTTTTGAAGCATATGTTCCAAAGGCATCTCAACACATTTCTCTAATATTCCCATTTTCTAGAAATGAAATTTAAGACTTGTTACGCTTAAAGATATTTTGGCAAAGAGTCGATATCTCTGTAACTGCAATTTTAACATTCAAACTCCTTTTTTTTACAGAGTCGAGGACGGACGAAACACAATTTAATTCCAAACCATAATCCTAAATATGTTTACTACTTAAAACAGTATCAAACAGGCTCTGCAGTACTCTGTCCTTGAGCATGCACGCTGAGGATAATTTATCCGTTCCAGTCCAGACATCAAACTCATCGACAAACAGTTCTTCTCTGAAATTTTCAATTAAAATTGGTCAGATCCACGCCCCATGCTGACAGCAGAAATTAAATTACTGTAAAAATTCCATGCCCAAATAGTTTTATATCTGAATTATGAGGAAACTGCCACTGAATTCTGCAGAGAATCCAGTCCACGAGTGTCACCATGGGACTCTTTAAAAAATGTTATTACTTTTCCATTTTAATTCATCCTAAGATTGGTGCACCCGCTCGCAGCAGAGGTGCTTCCTTGTTGCACTCACAGGAATGCCACTGTTTGAAGTCCGTCTAGGTGGAGCCAACTCACATTGTACATTTTGACCTTCGACCAGAGTAAGGGCGAAAAAACCCGCTTCGAACGGGTTGGCCTCCATCCCGGGGCATGGCCCCGCCCCAAGTTCACCTTGTGGAAAAAAAAATGATTAAAAATAATTTTATTTTTAGACAATTCACCCGTTAAAAACCCATTTTAAATTTGTATGTTATTAACTAATAATGACATAACTCGAAATTTTGAAAATGCAATATATTGACAATCAGTATAAAACTTTAACATCCAAGATATATGAATACATAGATACATTGTATATATATCATTTTGTTATATTAGAATAGAACGCCTCTCTCTCTCTCTCTCTCTCTCTCTGTGGCAAGAGCTCAAGCTTAACAGCAAACCCCAAGAATCTTAGCAAGAAAAGTCTCTTTGTTTCTGTCCCACAAGTTAACACATATTGCAGCAGATTCCCTAAACCTTTAATTCTAACTCTTACCATTACAGTACTTTTTAAAGATGAAAGGAATCCATATATTCTGTACATCTCAAGCTGCAACAGCCATATGTCCCAACATGAGTGAAGCCTCATCTTCTTCGTCTTCCTCCTCCTCCTCCGCTGCTCAACTCGGGAGCAGTCGAGCCATTGACCGATACAATCCCATCATCAGAGACGAGAGAAGAAATGGAAATCCACTTCCACCTCTCAGTTCTCAACCAAAACTCACTCCCAAACCTCGAAAACACCATTCAAAAAACCCAAAGAAACCTTTGAAGAGAAATGAGGAAGCCAAGAAAAAGAAAGTCCTCGAACTGGAGGATGAAAAATTAAAGAGAAAGGATGAAAGATTTGATAATAGTACTAATGTTGTAAGGAAGAGCTGGAGTTGTACCAAGCCAGGAGATTTTATAAGCCCTGCTGGTTCAACTAGATACTTGTTGAATGATAAAGCTTTCTTGGAGGTCTTATCGGATTTCGACCCGGTTTTGAAATTGGTTCATGATGAACCTTCCAAGTCTAAAACAGATGAATCATGTGATGGAAAACTAACCTCTCTGTCTGAATCTCCAGAACAGGTTTTCTTCACTCTCGATTCTGCACGTATTATGTTTAAAGTGATAATATGTTTATCTTTAGTATTTTTGTTATAATTTTGTCTTGCTATGTGTGTTGTTTCTTCAGTACCATCTTAAAAGATCGTCCTTTTAAGAGGATAGTCCCGATTTGTATACGTTGATTATTGTTTTTTCTATATTGAATTAACATCGGATTTTACCGTTTAACACTAATCATTGTCAAATAAATTCCAATGCCCTTAAGTCTAAAATTGATTTTAATTCAGGAAGTGATTTTGAATATTTGGTTGCAGGTTGTTGTTCTTAGAGTATCCCTGCACTGCAGAGGATGTGAGAGAAAAATGCGAAAACATATCTCTAGAATGGAAGGTATGCATATTCAGTGCTCTTCATTTTCTCTTCTTTTTGTATTTCTGTGAGTTGAATTAGATGAGAATCGATAGCAATAACAAAGAAAAAGAACCTTCTAAAAGTCGATGGAGAGAATATAATAATAAAATACTAAATAACCCTTTAAAGGTCGATCCAGAAAACAAGTGGATAGTAAAATTAAGCTCTAGAAGTACAGTAGAACCCACAAAAAGATTGGCCTCGAAATTGTTAAGATTTGGACTTCCATCTTAAAATGTCAACCTTGTTAAAAGGAGTAGCCCAAAACCTTTTAAGTTGGTCTATGTTTTCATTTTATTCGATATGAGATTATATCCCTTTAGAGAAATCACCTTGTATCGTAAGAATATCAAGTGGAATACCCAATATACTCGTGAAGGTAGATCAAGTCGAGAGGATAAGTGTACTAGTTTATGTCACGTTTTTGTCTATTGTTCGTTCTTCCTTAACTAGGTGCTTAATATGGTAAGCAGGGGTGAAATCTTTCAACATAGATTTTGCAGCAAAGAAAGTGACAGTGATTGGGGATGTGACTCCATTAGAGGTTCTTTCAAGCATATCGAAGGTAAAGAATGCCCAATTATGGCCTCCAACGCTATCATCTTCACTTTCACCACAAAATTTCACTACCCCAGAATTCAACTACAAAGGAGCTGCTGGTGCTTGAATTAATTATCACTAGATGAAATATTCATCTTCTTAATGGTGTAAATTGAGGCTTGGCTTGATGATGGTTCTCGTTTATGAATTTGGTAATTTATGCCTTTAGTTCTGTACTTTTTTTTTATTATAAAACTAATTAATAATATCTCGGTGCGAATTGAAATCAAAATTTTATTTTGGAATGTATGTGTTTTCAAATGATTCTGGCTATTATTTCTAGTATAGAAGGATACAACTTCCGGGAGTTTATTATTATTATTTTGGGAATTTTTTAGTTATTTTTTGAAATAATAATAATAATAATAATAAATCTTTCTAACTCGCGCACAAGCCACAAAGTGAATTTAAGCTTTACTTCTCATATGTTTTGTCATTCCATTCAAAAGTTATTTTGAGAAGTTTAAAGTATGAATTATGATATTCAATGATGAAAGTAAAAAAAATGTTGCCATAGGGTCGAAAATTTGATCAAAATCGTGATACTCTCGACCAAAATTGAGATTCACAATCGTGATCATTTAGATGGAGTAAATAACTATGAGGAGAAAGTGGAAAGAATTATGTTTACACATCTATTATTTTTTTAGTTTTTGTCATTGCATTAAAGGCAATTTATAATTTCGTTTAGTGCTTTTTGTGCAAATTTTCCTTAAGCGAACATATCAACAGAACCCAAAATAGTATTTTAATGAATAATTAAAATTAAAAGTAGAAAAATATCCGACCTGCCGGATTCGAACCAGCGACCTAAGGATTACAGCAACGACTACAGTCCTCCGCTCTGCCAACTGAGCTAAGGTCGGTTTGAATGCTGAAGTGTGGAGAAATACTTGTAATGTCTTGTGTTTTTACAAACAATTAATAAAATAATTAATCAAGTACTTTATAATCTTATGTTCGAGTCTGAGATTATGGATTAAATAGTTTATAATTCAAGTATAATATGTCCTAAACAAATTACATAATCTCATAATATTCAATGAGATTAATTCAATGTATACATCAATTCATCGTAATTGCTAAATGGGAAAAAAAAAAATATTTGATATCACGAAATTAACTTCTTATATAAAGGACCTCAATCGTATTATTGACTGTTAAACATAAAAGAGATGAGTAACTCAAAATAACCTTAAGATATCATTTTTTGGGTCGTGATTGTGGAGGATGGATTTACGCAATTGATAGCAAGAAAGGATTTATTTACGCTAGTTATTGCCATCCGGAGTGAAAAATATTTTACGTGGTGCCAAAGCATCGCCTTGTATCTCCCCCTTGCCCAAGTACACGAATTAGTAAGAATCAGTAAGATGATATGTGGATTATCGATTAATCAAATAATTAATGAAAGCTTAAATAAGTTTTTTTACTATCTTTCCTTTGTTTCTTTGAGCAGATAACATTTTTTTTCCCTGTAGACTAAAGTAATTTAGAGAGGATCTGTTTGAATTGTTTTAAAGGTCCGTAAAATTTTAAGAGAGAACAGAATATGGAAGAGATCAAACATGGTCTTAGCTTATAATATTTTTAATTGTAGAGATCGAGTTTTCAGGGCTGTCACTTCTATTTATTTTCAATCATACATTATCTCGATAAAATAAATTTACGCGCGAACCCATAATTTTATGTTCAAAAAGCTGGCTGCAAATTCAACCAAACTTTATAAAAATGCTCACAAGTTTATGTATGATCTAATGGAAAACAAGTGTGCCACTTCATTGACAGAGCTAAATAAGGCAAAGACAATAATTAGAATCCTAAGTTCGGAAATAAATTTCGAATTTTGTTATTCCTTTTAGTTCTAAACAGACCTGTTCATCTGTCCATATAACCAAGACTAACAGTGCCTTCTAAACTTACAAAGTTTGAACCTCTGTTATCATTTCATCTATCAACAATTTCTCAATTTCGGCACCTATCACATCGATTTCTCCTTTGAATCCAAACCATTGCATATCCCAGTCAAGTATTCTCTCCGGTGTTTTACCTACGGCTTGAAAGTCTTGACGGCAAATCAACTTCTGAAGACTATCTCTGATCACTTGCTTTGGCCCCTTCAAATCAACACCCGCTAGTTTTGGCATATCCCATGGGAACGAGTCTACGAGCAGCTGATAAACTTCTACAATTGTTGAATTTATTCTGTCAAACAGCAACCTCCTTTCAGACCTTGACTCCATTTGCTCGTTGCTATATTTCTTCTCGAGGTTATCGAACAACTCAGGATGCAAAGAGCATTCCGGGGAGTGCCATGTTGTTCTAAAGAAATCAAGGTCAGATTCTTCAAAACCCGAGTTGATCAGCACATCAAGAACATATGAAGCTTCCCAGACTTCGGCTCCTATCTCTTGGTTTTGTTCTGAATCCATCAACGAATGTTGTGCACTGTCTTCCTCGCTTGAAATAAGTGCAGGTACCTCAGTATATGATCCTGATTCCATCTTGAGGAGCTGCAGCTGCATTCGCAATTCTACAAAAAAAGGTTCATAAAATTTTACAATTGTAGTAGAAACTAAAAGAGGAAAAAAAATGTTAATATGAGAACGAAAGAGAAAGCGTGTACTGCAAGAATGAGCATGGATGACTGAAGTACATGACTCTAGTAAAGCAAAATGTGTCTGTAGAAAATCCTACAATCACAAAGACGCAAAGATGAAAGAACCTGTACACATTCAGACAGATGAAGAACAGTTTTGTGATCTGTATACAGCAGTGGATCAAACACCACTATATGCCATTCACAAACTGACTAAAAATCGTGGTTTATATTGAAGGCTTTATCAAACGATGTGTACAATTCAAAATGGTGGGGTTGAAATAACAGAAAGGAAGAACCAGTCTGTAAACAATGGTTAAATAGACAATATACTGCTACCGAATGTTTGAACTATATCTCAGGGATTATTTTTATTGGCACCATTTAAACTTAGGTTATGCTCCTTGCTGAAGGTCAAAAGATTATAAAAGGTCATTCCTTTCCCCGCATGGAAAAATTTTAATCACCTTCAAATAAATTTTCTTGTAATTCACTCAAGCCGAATGACGATGCTCTCTATAGCTTAAAAAAAAAAAAAAAAAAAATATATATATATATATATATAT
>NW_019238670.1:0-12298 GCF_002742605.1 Olea europaea var. sylvestris | reverse complement strand
GTGGTGAGGCAAATAATTTCCATGCACGTAAAATGTTTCTATTGCACAAGGAAATGTGGTTCTATATATAGGAAGTGCAATAATTTGCAGTAGGAAATGTAAAGCCTTATCTCAGTTTAATGCAGTTTTTCAAGTAAAATGAGAAAATAAGAAATCGACCCTCATTAATTATGCAGATAGGGACTATGGAAAACATGTAAAAATAAAGCAGCATTTTACAAGGTTTTGTATTTGCAGCATGCATGCAGCATTAGTAATTTTTTTAAAAGAAAGTGAATATCCAAACCTGGAAATTAGAATCCTCTTTGTCACAAGCAGTATTTTTGTCATTTTCTACCTCCGAAGATGATTGCTTCAATTGCAACTCTGAAGCTTTTAAAGACGAGGTTATACCTCCATGCTTAGCAGCAGTCTTTGCATCAGGAACAGTTGCACAGGTGCCATCTTTTTCAGTAATCTGAGATGTGGATTGCTTTTCACTTGTGATTGTTTCAAAGTTCATCTCTGTTTGGATCTCAAAATTGGATTCTGGTGAAGAATCTGTTTCATTGGTAAATTTGTGGTGGCAGGAAGATTTCTGGCTCCTGCATTTTATATCTTTAGATGAAACATCTTCCTTCCAACTTAGGTTTCCCTTCACAAACTCACTTCTACCACAATTGACACTGTCATTATGCATCAGATATTGGTCTTCGGCCAGAGTTACAGAATAAGTTCTTCTTCTGCGAGTTTTGCCACTCACAGAAGGAGAAAGGGACATCAATCTAGAAGAAATTTTATTTCGCTCATCCTTCCAACCATCAGTACTGCTAATGCCCAAAGGAGCATCCCAAATTGCAGTTCCATTGGTGCTTGTATTCCGATCACTTGTCCTATCAACCTTAGCATTCAAACATTTTGGCCTTGTTTCTCTATCAGGTTCGACAAGCATTTCACCCAGTGTGCTAGCTTTACCCACCATTTCTAAATCCTGACATCTATGAGTTGTCTTCCACCTATCAGACAGTCTCTTTTTTGCCTCCTTATTTACGGATGACTCAATTGAACCAAAAGATGAATATTTACACTGGTTATTACAACGGCGTGAGTTTTTAGATGACAATTTAAAAACCTCTGATTCACTTGCAGAATCACTTTCATAAGCATCGTAAGAACTCTCGTCTCCTGCATATCCTCTGACTCCAGAAGATGTTGGATCAATGAATCCATCACAACCATCCCTCATTCGCCTTGTAATTTCCCTAGCAATTTCTCTAGCATCTCCTGACAAGGGCTTCAAGGATCCTATGTCATCAGATGAATCTCTCCTTTTCCCATATAGTATTTCAGTGGCTCCAACACTTCTATATTCTGCGAGCTTCCTAAAGTTGGAGGGGTAATTATGTGAGTAGTCAGGCGATGAATCAGATGCACGAGCACTGTGTATCTTTCCAAGGTTTGGCTTGAGAACAACAATCTTCGTGGGAAGAGTTTTTCTGCTATTCATCTCTTGTAATTGAATCTTTGGTGACTTGCAAGAAACATGAGCTATATGGCAATTGCGTGGGTGGAATAAAAGGCCATCTTCAAGTTTCTGGATCATGGCATGTTTGCATGAAATCTCTCTCTCTGATTTCCATGCCTTGGCATTGTTTTCATACTTTGCAGAATTTGATGGCTTCAGAACTTTTATGTGACCATGAAGAGAACTGGAAGGATCAACTTCTAGATCATGAATATGCTTTACAAATAAGGAATCTGGATGCTGAAGAAATTTCTGAAATGAGTCATTTGAGTCTACCAACTCAAGTGTTTCAGAAAATTTTTTTGAACCTAGAAGCTTTTCATTGGTGGAAAGATGTTTTGCATTCGTAAACTTCGGCTGAATGAGTGCAGACTCAGGTTTTGTAAGCTTTGAGTTTGCACTCCATCTTGATGAATAACGGCGACTCGCGATGTGAGATGCTTCCACATCTTCATACACATCCTTGAATTCTTGACAATCCATTGAGGTTCTCCTACTTGATTTCCCATCAACTAGTTGGCCACTATGTTGAATGCTCGAGATATTTTTTTGTTGATAGTTATCTGAAGAACTCCTTTGTTGTCTATGAATATGCCGTGGATATGGAAGCCCATCAAGACCCATCAATCTGGCAACAACACTCGGTGATCGTCTTTTAACTTCAATTTCTTTTGACATTTCTTCTTCCAGTAACTTCTTCATTGGTGTTCCAGTGGCTCGTCTCGAAGATCTTTGCCCCAGCTCAAGCATGAACTGCATCAGTCGATTTTTAAGTTATCAAATATAGAGAGTCCCCAGGGAAAAGAAAATTATAAAATATCTTTGCATGTAATACCAACGTCAAAGATAACTACATATTCAGAGGGCTAACAACAAATCATACAAATCAAAATACATATACACACACCATATCATTCCCAGTGGTTCCACCAACATGAGTTCGAGAATCAGAAGACAGTCTCGGAGCAGCTTTGTGTTTCTCAGTATGTCGAATTCCTGGAGAAGTCCAAACAATAAGTTGATTATAAGACTTATAAAGGTCGTTGCAAACTACCTATCACTAATCATTCGAGTCTGTCAAGGGAAGGAGTTCTCAAGATGCAGCTCTAAAACAAATGAAATAAGATACATTCAATCAAAATTGTAAACTATTTGAATCAACTATAACAAACTCAATCATTTCATTAAAATCAGGAAAACAGAAAAACAAAAAACAAAAAACAAAAAGAAAAAAAACAAAATTCTCTTATCTCAGTCTAAAAATACAAACTGTATGTTAACAGAATAATTTTTAAAATTTGGAAAATTCTAAGATAAGCATAAATAGAATTCAGAAGAAAATCTAAATAAAACTAATACAGGTTCTCCTGAAGGACTAGGGCCGACAATGATAATTTATCATAATAAGAAAGTTTACAAGTAAAAGGGAAACAAATAATGCTGAGACCATTAGCCAAAAAAAAAAAAAACACACACACACTGTTTGATTACACTTGCTAGAACCTTCTGCAAAAGCCAGCTCAATGTCATTTATAAACTTTATGTTTAACAACAGCAAGAAATTGAAATTAAACAGCTAAGCACAGATTCTTTATCATTGCTTAATTAATGACTAAACAGATTAATCAATGACAAAAATGTTCTCACAAGAAGTATAATTAAAAAATAACAAGAAGAAGTAAAATTGAAAAATAAAAATAATAATTCATTAAACTTTGAAATTGTCATGAAAGTAGCAAACATTACGAATTAATAAAAAATCCTCAGCCTCTCTCCTTTTTCTTAGCTTAAAGGTTCCGATTAATATAAGAAAAATTCAGGAGCTAGAGTAGTGAAAACACTACAAATTTTCTGGAATATGAGACATCATCGTTGATAAAACGTCATAATGAAGGGGAAGAAAAAATTGAAGATTTCAATTTTCCTTTTTCATTTTCAGAGATAGAAAGCTTTTCATTTCAAATTTCTCCTAAAAAGGAAAACAAGCCAAAGAAGAACAAATTCAATATTTTCCCTTTTTTCTTTGATCATCTAATCATCTTCAAAAACTGAAACGCATTAGAAAAACTCATCAAACCAAACTCATAAATAAAAAATAAAATAAAATAAAAAAGTTTTGGTCTCTTACACAAAACAAAATTTCTCTTCACGAAGACCAAAGTGCTTAACCATTGAAAACAATCATCTAAAAATAGTATAGACTACAGAAAAAAATTTACCTTCGATACTTGTAGAACTTTTGGACTTCCTATGCCAATTTCTCTAGCATCTCCTGACAAGGGCTTCAAGGATCCTATGTCATCAGATGAATCTCTCCTTTTCCCATATAGTATTTCAGTAGCTCCAACACTTCTATATTCTGCGAGCTTCCTAAAGTTGGAGGGGTAATTATGTGAGTAATCAGGCGATGAATCAGATGCACGAGCACTGTGTATCTTTCCAAGGTTTGGCTTGAGAACAACAATCTTCGTGGGAAGAGTATTTCTGCTATTCATCTCTTGTAATTGAATCTTTGGTGACTTGCAAGAAACATGAGCTATATGGCAATTGCGTGGGTGGAATAAAAGGCCATCTTCAAGTTTCTGGATCATGGCATGTTTGCATGAAATCTCTCTCTCTGATTTCCATGCCTTGGCATTGTTTTCATACTTTGCAGAATTTGATGGCTTCAGAACTTTTATGTGACCATGAAGAGAACTGGAAGGATCAACTTCTAGATCATGAATATGCTTTACAAATAAGGAATCTGGATGCTGAAGAAATTTCTGAAATGAGTCATTTGAGTCTACCAACTCAAGTGTTTCAGAAAATTTTTTTGAACCTAGAAGCTTTTCATTGGTGGAAAGATGTTTTGCATTCGTAAACTTCGGCTGAATGAGTGCAGACTCAGGTTTTGTAAGCTTTGAGTTTGCACTCCATCTTGATGAATAACGGCGACTCGCGATGTGAGATGCTTCCACATCTTCATACACATCCTTGAATTCTTGACAATCCATTGAGGTTCTCCTACTTGATTTCCCATCAACTAGTTGGCCACTATGTTGAATGCTCGAGATATTTTTTTGTTGATAGTTATCTGAAGAACTCCTTTGTTGTCTATGAATATGCCGTGGATATGGAAGCCCATCAAGACCCATCAATCTGGCAACAACACTCGGTGATCGTCTTTTAACTTCAATTTCTTTTGACATTTCTTCTTCCAGTAACTTCTTCATTGGTGTTCCAGTGGCTCGTCTCGAAGATCTTTGCCCCAGCTCAAGCATGAACTGCATCAGTCGATTTTTAAGTTATCAAATATAGAGAGTCCCCAGGGAAAAGAAAATTATAAAATATCTTTGCATGTAATACCAACGTCAAAGATAACTACATATTCAGAGGGCTAACAACAAATCATACAAATCAAAATACATATACACACACCATATCATTCCCAGTGGTTCCACCAACATGAGTTCGAGAATCAGAAGACAGTCTCGGAGCAGCTTTGTGTTTCTCAGTATGTCGAATTCCTGGAGAAGTCCAAACAATAAGTTGATTATAAGACTTATAAAGGTCGTTGCAAACTACCTATCACTAATCATTCGAGTCTGTCAAGGGAAGGAGTTCTCAAGATGCAGCTCTAAAACAAATGAAATAAGATACATTCAATCAAAATTGTAAACTATTTGAATCAACTATAACAAACTCAATCATTTCATTAAAATCAGGAAAACAGAAAAACAAAAAACAAAAAACAAAAAGAAAAAAAACAAAATTCTCTTATCTCAGTCTAAAAATACAAACTGTATGTTAACAGAATAATTTTTAAAATTTGGAAAATTCTAAGATAAGCATAAATAGAATTCAGAAGAAAATCTAAATAAAACTAATACAGGTTCTCCTGAAGGACTAGTGCCGACAATGATAATTTATCATAATAAGAAAGTTTACAAGTAAAAGGGAAACAAATAATGCTGAGACCATTAGCCAAAAAAAAAAAAACACACACACACTGTTTGATTACACTTGCTAGAACCTTCTGCAAAAGCCAGCTCAATGTCATTTATAAACTTTATGTTTAACAACAGCAAGAAATTGAAATTAAACAGCTAAGCACAGATTCTTTATCATTGCTTAATTAATGACTAAACAGATTAATCAATGACAAAAATGTTCTCACAAGAAGTATAATTAAAAAATAACAAGAAGAAGTAAAATTGAAAAATAAAAATAATAATTCATTAAACTTTGAAATTGTCATGAAAGTAGCAAACATTACGAATTAATAAAAAATCCTCAGCCTCTCCCCTTTTTCTTAGCTTAAAGGTTCCGATTAATATAAGAAAAATTCAGGAGCTAGAGTAGTGAAAACACTACAAATTTTCTGGAATATGAGACATCATCGTTGATAAAACGTCATAATGAAGGGGAAGAAAAAATTGAAGATTTCAATTTTCCTTTTTCATTTTCAGAGATAGAAAGCTTTTCATTTCAAATTTCTCCTAAAAAGGAAAACAAGCCAAAGAAGAACAAATTCAATATTTTCCCTTTTTTCTTTGATCATCTAATCATCTTCAAAAACTGAAACGCATTAGAAAAACTCATCAAACCAAACTCATAAATAAAAAATAAAATAAAATAAAAAAGTTTTGGTCTCTTACACAAAACAAAATTTCTCTTCACGAAGACCAAAGTGCTTAACCATTGAAAACAATCATCTAAAAATAGTATAGACTACAGAAAAAAATTTACCTTCGATACTTGTAGAACTTTTGGACTTCCTATGCCGAGCTCTCTCCATTTTCTTTTCCAAAAATTCAAATGCCAAAATAGACAAAAGCAAACTAAAAAGAAAAAGGAAACTAATTTTCCTCTCTTTCAAAAAAGGAGAAAAAAGAAACGGCGGTTTCCGATAAACGACAGAAAAATATAAAATTAGATCGGAATTCCCGGCAAAAAGCACGACAACATCTCGAAATCCATCGCCTTTACACCGTAGCTTCTCTTCAGCTCGTTTTGAACATGTAGGCTAAAATTTCAAAAAATAAAAAGGAAAGACAAAATCAACATCAAGCAGATCTTCGTATATACATACACGTGGGCAAGCACATTCTAGAGTGCGTGTGTGCGCGCTTGCGCCTAAACTCGTGTGTGTGTGTGTGTGTGTGTGTGTGTGTGTGAAGGAGGGAGATTATACACACACATAGTTTTAGAAAGTGTGTTATACACAGACATATAACTTGTGTTACAAAGAGAGAGATTGAGAGAACATCTATACATACATGTAGTTTTAGAGTGAGAAAGGCAGACGGGCATTAATGGAAGTATGAGAGAGAGAGAGAGAGAGAGTGTGTGTGTTTTTGAATTGGACGTACAAGTTTTGAGCCCCATTCATTTTTGCAAAAAAATGTATGTTTTTTATGTATTTACGTGAAATGTGTGATAAAAAAATAAAGAAAATTTTTAAATTTGTATTTAATATTATTTTATTAAAAAATGTATTGTTTAAATGATATTAAAATATTGTTTAACAGTGCATTTTTTTAAAAAATTAGGCTCAAACAAGGGCTAAATTATTATTTTTTAATTTATTTTTAACTATACAATCATAGACCAAGTGTGTTTTTAAGCCAAATTACTTTTAAATAATGTATTTTGAAATAGTTTATTAATAAAGAATGTGTGGTTAAAAAATAGAAAAAAATTAGATTATGTATAATATTATTTTATTAAAGAATAGTGATTTAAATGATGTCAAATCACTGTTTAATGTATTTTTTTTAAAATAATGTTGCTCAAACAGGGCCTAAGTTTGTTTTTTTTGAAAGAATATATTTTTGAATAGTGTATTGATTGAAAGTGTGTGGTTAAAAAATTTTAAAAAAAAGTTTTGAAATACGTGTAATATTATTTTATTAAAAATGTGTTACTAAAATGATATCAAATCAATGTTTAAAAATATATTTTTTTTCAAATAATGCCTAAAATATTTTACACGTAAATAAAAATATATATATACTTCTTAATAATTTTATGTTTAACAACAGCAAGAAATTGAAATTAAACAGCTAAGCACAGATTCTTTATCATTGCTTAATTAATGACTAAACAGATTAATCAATGACAAAAATGTTCTCACAAGAAGTATAATTAAAAAATAACAAGAAGAAGTAAAATTGAAAAATAAAAATAATAATTCATTAAACTTTGAAATTGTCATGAAAGTAGCAAACATTACGAATTAATAAAAAATCCTCAGCCTCTCCCCTTTTTCTTAGCTTAAAGGTTCCGATTAATATAAGAAAAATTCAGGAGCTAGAGTAGTGAAAACACTACAAATTTTCTGGAATATGAGACATCATCGTTGATAAAACGTCATAATGAAGGGGAAGAAAAAATTGAAGATTTCAATTTTCCTTTTTCATTTTCAGAGATAGAAAGCTTTTCATTTCAAATTTCTCCTAAAAAGGAAAACAAGCCAAAGAAGAACAAATTCAATATTTTCCCTTTTTTCTTTGATCATCTAATCATCTTCAAAAACTGAAACGCATTAGAAAAACTCATCAAACCAAACTCATAAATAAAAAATAAAATAAAATAAAAAAGTTTTGGTCTCTTACACAAAACAAAATTTCTCTTCACGAAGACCAAAGTGCTTAACCATTGAAAACAATCATCTAAAAATAGTATAGACTACAGAAAAAAATTTACCTTCGATACTTGTAGAACTTTTGGACTTCCTATGCCGAGCTCTCTCCATTTTCTTTTCCAAAAATTCAAATGCCAAAATAGACAAAAGCAAACTAAAAAGAAAAAGGAAACTAATTTTCTTCTCTTTCAAAAAAGGAGAAAAAAGAAACGGCGGTTTCCGATAAACGACAGAAAAATATAAAATTAGATCGGAATTCTCGGCAAAAAACACGACAACCTCTCGAAATCCATCGCCTTTACACCGTAGCTTCTCTTCAGCTCGTTTTGAACATGTAGGCTAAAATTTCAAAAAATAAAAAGGAAAGACAAAATCAACATCAAGCAGATCTTCGTATATACATACACATGGGCAAGCACATTCTAGAGTGCGTGTGTGCGCGCTTGCGCCTAAACTCGTGTGTGTGTGTGTGTGTGTGTGTGTGTGTGAGGGAGGGAGATTATACACACACATAATTTTAGAAAGTGTGTTATACACAGACATATAACTTGTGTTACAAAGAGAGAGATTGAGAGAGCATCTATACATACATGTAGTTTTAGAGTGAGAAAGGCAGACGGGCATTAATGGAAGTATGTGAGAGAGAGAGAGTGTGTTTTTGAATTGGACGTACAAGTTTTGAGCCCCAATCATTTTTGCAAAAAAATGTATGTTTTTTATGTATTTACGTAAAATGTGTGATTAAAAAATAAAGAAAATTTTTAAATTTGTATTTAATATTATTTTATTAAAAAATGTATTGTTTAAATGATATTAAAATATTGTTTAACAGTGCATTTTTCTAAAAGATTAGGCTCAAACAAGGGCTAAATTATTATTTTTTAATTTATTTTTAACTATACAATCATAGACCAAGTGTGTTTTTAAGCCAAATTACTTTTAAATAATGTATTTTGAAATAGTTTATTAATAAAGAATGTGTGGTTAAAAAATAGAAAAAAAATTAGATTGTGTATAATATTATTTTATTAAAGAATAGTGATTTAAATGATGTCAAATTACTGTTTAATGTATTTTTTTTAAAAATAATGCTGCTCAAGCAGGGTCTAAGTTTGTTTAAACCATATTATTTTGAAAGAATATATTTTTGAATAGTGTATTGATTGAAAGTGTGTAGTTAAAAAATAAAAAAAAAGTTTTGAAATACGTGTAATATTATTTTATTGAAAAATGTATTACTGAAATGATATCAAATCACTGTTTAAAAATATATTTTTTTTTCAAATAATGTTACTCAAACGGGGCCTAAAATATTTTACACGTAAATAAATAAATAAATAAATAAATATATATATATATATATATACTTTTTAATCATATATTATTCAAAATTACTATTTCAGATTTTATTTTTCTCTAAAACTATGAATGTCAAATAGAGGCTTGAGAATGTAGATATAGACAGGGCGACAGGAAAAGGAATACAAACTATGTGCAAGGTAGGATTGAATATGGTCGTTTCGCTTCTCTTTAATTATGGAACCATAATCAATTTTTTTAACATTTACAATAATGATACATTAGTAAAATTAATGACATGCTCAATAAGGAGTACATACTAAAGAAAAGTGAAAATATTCAATAAAAAAAGGATGAAAATAAAGAATACGACAAAAATAGTAGTTATTGAGAGAGAAAAACCTGCAAAGGATTCCGTTATTTACATCCACAATTTTTATATATACATCCCCATTAAAATTTTATAATTTTGAAAAATTACTATTTTCATCCATGTCAATTTTCAATATTGTCCTTATTAAATTCATTTATTTAAATATTATAGATTCATACAAATTTTATATATTCATCCCACTATAAATACATTCATAATACAATTTCAAAAATCACTATCAATTGCTATTAACATTTAATCTGATTTCTACTTTTTATTTTTTATATTGTCATGTTAGTGCTTTAATATTTAGTTATAAAGATTAGCAAATCTTTTTTTTATTTTTTTTATTTAGAGAATTCTTTCAAAAGTATACTACTCACGCAACCAAATAAATCCCTCCTCGAATAATATATTAATTAAATTTTTTTGCTTGTAAACTCATAATTTTGACTGTTTGTGTTTCGGTTGATAATTTTAAGTGTATTTCTTTTTATAATGTAAGAATATTTGGACAAATATTGAAACTTATTTTTAAATTTCTTGTATATTTTCATCTGTCAAATCAAATACTTAAAGAGGCATAAAAATATATTTTTTCATTTTTTATATCATGAAAAAATTATAACTCTAATAATGTATTGATTTATTTATATTTTAATTTCCATTGAAGATGATATTTTTATGATTAGGATATTATGATTTTAGTTAAGGATGATGTTTTGTGATTATTAGAATTTTAGTCAAACACAAACTCTAAAAAAATATAAAAAGTTTTAAAGGAATTTATGAAAATAAATATTAGTGGATGAATTTAGAATAATATATTTTTATTTAATTTTATATATGCCTATTTAGGTAAATTTACATAAGATCAAAATTATAATATAATTATCTTTTTAAAAGTGGATGTATATATAAAAACTTTAAATGTAAATAGCGGTACCTCTGCAAATGTGTGAACTCTCATAAACATCTTGAAACTAATTATAAATTATAATGCTTATAAGCTGAGCGTGAGAAATTATGAAAAAGGAATGAGATCAGAGTTGGGAAATTCAATAAATATGGTAAAGAAAATCGTACAAAGAAGAGAGGCGCGGATGCTTAGCTTCGATTATTTGAGAAACTGCAAAATTTAGGTCACTCAATTTTGATTCTTTGAAATTTGAATATAAAGTTGGGCTTGGGCTAAAAATAGGAAAATGATCTTTTGGACTTAATCAATTAGTTGACAAATGAAAAAGAAAGATAATATTTTTTTTGGCTCAGTTAATTAGTTGGCAAATTTATTTAAAAAGATCGAAATAATTTAACTTATTTGATAGAAATAATTTAAAAAATGAGAGAGATTCGATTTTTATTCAATTTTTTGGTCTAGAATTAATAATCGAATCAAATATGTCGATTTTCAATTCTGATTACCGTTCAAGTATTTAATTTAAGGAGAATTGCTCGTTTTAGTTCGGTTTCAGTCCGCGCTCAATTTGAGAGTTTTTTCCCAATTATATAGTTCTATTTCTTTATTGAGAATGATTTATTTTATTTGTTTACTAATATAACTTTTTTTTCAATTAGTCTAATTATAACCAATTTTCTCCATTTAATCTTAAAATTGAACAAATATAAACAAGGGCAAATTAGAAAAGTTTTTAGCAAAAATTGCTTTTCCAATGGCATTGAATTCCCGTTTGGCCCCCATTAATTTTCATTCCATTACATTCTATTATTCTCTCACTTGTTTTCAACCACACAATCTTAATAAAATAATATTATACGTAAATCGAACAATTTTCCTTCTTTTTTAACTCATTAAAAAAAAACAATATTCCACCCATTTCATTTCCAAAGAAATGAGGGCCAAACAAGGGCTTAATATGATTCCTAATTAGTGTGAAAAAACAAAATGAACATATATAGGGTCTATTCGAGCCATATTATTCTTAAAAAATGCATTCTTAAACAGTGATATGACATTATTTCAACCACACATTCTTCAATAAAATAATATTACACGCAAATCAAAAAAAAAATTCTTATTTTTTAACCACGCATTTCCCATCAATACACTATTCAAGAATGTATTATTACCAAAATAATGTGGCTCAAACACCCCCATAAACATGACATGGGAGTACAATTTTGAATTTTTCAAATTACTTTAGTGAAAATAATTAATTATATTTAATGTCAGATTTGCTAACTTTATTAAAGTAGCAAACTATTGGGAAATTTAAATTTTTAAAATTGGAAGATATATTCTTAATTATTTTAAAATTCAAGATTAGCAATTTTTAGCATGCATTAAATTTTCGCTCCTTGATGCTTAGCATATGTTTGGTGAAGAAATGAGTAGTAAATAAGTAAATTATTACGATAAGTAATTATGATTATTTTAATTGCAAACATAGCCCAAAAATTTATTGCTTTTAGTACATTTTGGAGTCACAAGTTATTAATTATAGCTTTGCATTGACACTAAATTAACTTCACC
>NW_019238669.1:0-1900 GCF_002742605.1 Olea europaea var. sylvestris | reverse complement strand
GAAAGTGTCTCTCAAGTAGAATACTCGAGAGTTATTGGAAGTCTAATATACTTAATGAGTTGTACAAGACCAGACATAGCCTACACAGTCAGTAAATTGAGTAGATATACGAGTAATCTATGAAATGATCACTGGAAAGGTATAGTAAGAGCACTGAGGTACTTAAGATATACTAGTGACTATGGAATACACTGCACCAGACATCCAACAGTCATTGAAGGATACAGTGATGCTAATTGGATATCTAATATAAAAGACTCAAAGTCCACCAGTGGATATGTGTTCACTTTGGGAGGTGCTACCATCTCATGGAAATCCTCTAAGCAAATGGTTATAGCCAGATCTACGATGGAACATGAGTTTATAGCCCTAGATAAATGTGGTGAAGAGGTCGAATGGTTGCGCAACATCTTGGAAGATATTTCAAGATGGTCCAAACATATGCCTACAATTTGCATCTATTGTGACAGTCAATCAGCAATAGGAAGGGCACAGAGTAGCATGCACAATGGTAAGTCTAAACATATACGTCGTAGACACAATACCATTAGACAACTACTCTCAATTGGAGTTATCACAATTGACTATGTTAGATCAAAGGCTAACATTGCGGATCCGCTGAGCAAAGGATTAAATAGAGAGTTAGTTGGGAAATCATCGAAAGGAATGAGACTCAAGCCCTTGAAAGAATAAGTCATTACAAATGAAACCCAACCTAATTGACTGGAGATCCCAAGATCTAGGTTTAAAGGGACAATCTAACTGTAAAAACTTGATAAAATTACTTTGGGGGTATCACCTCCTGTCCATTCCTATGATATAACAGTGATGCCCGTAAGGATAAAGGTTAAGCAATAGGCTTTTAATTAATCTTGCGCGTCGAACTCAAACCAAGTAATGCGGGTTACTTGTAACAAAAAATCACCTATGTGAGAAAGAAGTGGGGCCGCTTTTAAGAGAATTGTGTGCGGCTCAATTCTTAGAATTTCTCACAGAACCAGGTATATGTTCATGGCCAAAACGAACATAATAATGAGAACTGAATGGTGTTAGGAAGAATCATGTGTGAAGTATACCATCATTTACACAAACGACATAACAGTTCAAAGACATCGCGTCTATTGGTCAACCAGTAAAGTAATATGCTTTCACAAGGGAAGGTTCAAAGGGTAACACCTACCTACTCTATGCAGGTTTCAACCGTTGAACTTTATTACTAAGTCTTAAGTCTCACTTTTTGTGTCTCTCCTAATTTTCATTCATGTGGGGGATTGTTGGAAAAATGAGTGAATTGGCTCACTTTTGGCACAATTTTCGATAGGACCCATTGGTCCAATTTGGAAGTTGATATGTGTTCTTCTCCGCGAGAACATCGAAGTCATGTATTTATTTGCCAAAAATGAAGCTCGGATGAATGAGAAATTGGAGTCTAAAGTGGACCATTGAAAATGGTCTGTATTGGTGGGAAAACTTTGTCCCACATAGGAAAAACATGGAAATCAAAACCACTTTATATATGGCTATGCATTGGAATGGTGTGATCATATGTAGCATAGAGGCTCTCTCCACATGCGCACGCAGGGGGGTGCAAATCACGGACAGAAATAGCCTTCGGACCTTGAACTTGAGTGCAGGCTCGACCTGCGCACACGAATGCGGACCGAACGGAGCAAAAACTGGCCAATTTGGATTGTCCGCGTTTTACAATTTTTTTTGTGATTTTTCCAAATGACTTTTGAGTGTCTGAAACCCCTAAAACTCCAATGGTCGAAACCGAAGTGTAACTCCAAAAACTGCAATGATTAATGCAGAAAACTAATGGTCAGATTCAATTTATATAATTCACTCAATTTTCAGCAGTTCAAACACTGAAATTTTCGTCTGCAATTTCCAGCCTATT
>NW_019238668.1:0-1900 GCF_002742605.1 Olea europaea var. sylvestris | reverse complement strand
AAAAGTTACGCTCAATTCTTCGTACGCCGACAATCCAAGAGTTCCAAATATGCAAGTGCTCATTCTTTCGAAAAATGGCTGAACTCCCCCATACATCACGACGATGTCGTGAGTTCAATCCAAAACGTTCGCTACATTTCCAAAAAGTTCTTATGGGCCCAAAACGGATACCGTGTGCAAAAGTTACGCTCAATTCTTCGTCCGCCGACTCTCCAAGCGTTCTCAATATACAAGCGCTCATTCCTTCAAAAAATGGCCAAAATCACTCGTACGTCGTTACGAAGTGGTGAGTTCAATCCAAAACGGTCGCTACATTTCCAAAAAGTACTTATGGGCCCAAAATGGACACCACGTGCAAATGTTGCGCTCAATTCTTCGTCCGTCGACTCTCCAAGCATTCTAAATATGCAAGATCTAATTCTTTTGAAAAATCACCAAAATCCCTCGTACGTCACGACGAAGCTGTGAGTTCAAACCAAAACGGTCGCTACATTTCCAAAAAGTTCTTATGGACCCAAAACGGACAACGTGTGCAAAAGTTACAATCAATCTTTGTCCGTCGACTCTCCAAGCGTTGTAAATATGCAA
Organism: Olea europaea var. sylvestris; assembly: GCF_002742605.1. Classification (NCBI taxonomy): domain Eukaryota; kingdom Viridiplantae; phylum Streptophyta; class Magnoliopsida; order Lamiales; family Oleaceae; genus Olea; species Olea europaea. The sequence continues at coordinate 1,312 of NW_019238668.1, read as the reverse complement.
GTGTTTATTCTTTCGAAAAATGGCCAAAATCCCTCGTACGTCACGACGAAGTGGTGAGTTCATTCTAAAACGGTCGCTACATTTCCAAAAATTTCTTATGGGCCCAAAACGGACACCGTGTGGAAAAGTTACGCCCAATTCTTCGTCCGCCGACTCTCCAAGCGTTCTCAATATACAAGTGCTCATTCCTTCAAAAAATGTCTTAACACCCCCGCACGTCACGACGAAGTGGTGAGTTCAATCCAAAACGGTCGCTACATTTCCAAAAAGTACTTATGGGCCCAAAATGGACACCACGTGCAAATGTTGCGCTCAATTCTTCGTCCGTTGACTCTCCAAGCATTCTAAATATGCAAGATCTAATTCTTTTGAAAAATCACCAAAATCCCTCGTACGTCACGACGAAGCTGTGAGTTCAAACCAAAATGGTCGCTACATTTCCAAAAAGTTCTTATGGGCCCAAAACAGACAACGTGTGCAAAAGTTACAATCAATTCTTTGTCCGTCGACTCTCCAAGCGTTGTATATATGCAAGTGTTTATTCTTTCGAAAAATGGCCAAAATCCCTCGTACGTCACGACGAAGTGGTGAGTTCATTCCAAAACGGTCGCTACATTTCCAAAAATTTCTTATGGGCCCAAAACGGACACCGTGTGCAAAAGTTACGCTCAATTCTTCGTCCGCTGACTCTCCAAGCGTTCTCAATATACAAGCGCTCATTCCTTCGAAAAATGGCCAAAATCACTCGTACGTCACGACAACGGTCGCTACATTTCCAAAAAGTACTTATGGGCCCAAAACGGACACCGTGTGCAAAAGTTACGCTCAATTCTTCGTACGCCGACAATCCAAGCGTTCCAAATATTAAAGTGCTCATTCTTTTGAAAAATGGTTGAACTCCCCCATACGTCACGACGAAGTAGTGAGTTCAATCCAAAACGGTCGCTACATTTCCAAAAAGTTCTAATGGGCCCAAAACGGACACCGTGTGCAAAAGTTACACTCAATTCTTTGTTCGCCAACTCTCCAACCGTTCTAAATATGCAAGTGCACATTCTTTCGAAAAATGGCCAAAATCCCTTGCACGTCACGACGAAGTGGTGAGTTCAATCCAAAGCGGTCGCTACATTTCCAAAAAGTACTTATGGGCCCGGAACGGACACCGTGTGCAAAAGTTACGCTCAATTCTTCGTCTGCCGACTCTCCAAGCGTTCTCAATATACAAACGCTCATTCCGTCGAAAAATGGCCAAAATCACTCGTACGTCACTACGAAGTTGTGAGTCCAATCCAAAACGGTCGCTACATTTCCA
>NW_019238667.1:0-1901 GCF_002742605.1 Olea europaea var. sylvestris | reverse complement strand
CTTCTTGAACATCACCGATAAGTTGAGATGGAGTTTGGGCTATATGAAAACTAGCATCTTGTTCATAATCCCTCGTCTTCAAATGGAATTCTTTTGCATGAAAAACCAAAGAACTTTCATCCTCTTCTATTTCCATAGAGTCGAGCATCATATACTTGGGATCCTCATGTGTAGCAAAACCAAAATCAAGTACCCTTCCAGTATCTTCTCGTCTGAACCTATCCTCCACAACCATTTTGACTTCTGTCTTTAGCCAAACTTCAGAATCCGAATTTGTTTCTTGATGGTTATGGTTATCAGTATCTTCATCCTTAGCATGGTTCTTGCTTTGCTGTTCACCTGTTATCAAATCAATCAACTCCACCGGAACCAGTCTATGGCCACTGTTGTCAAGAAAGAACTCCAGATGCTGAGGGGAAATATCAAGAGAAAAATCCTTTCCTTCTTCAATTGATACCTGAACAGACTTATCCTCCATATATATAGTCGAGTTTCCGGCCTTGTCTTTTCCTTTTTCTTCTTCCATTTCCAAAATCGCTTCTATCTTTTCATCTTCTTCACCTTTCAAAATTTTCATCTCATTCGCATATACAGAAACAGAACCCTTATCTTCTATTCCCTTCTCAGTTTCATTCAAATCCCTACCAAAAGCACACAGAATCTGAGCTTCATTCTTATTTTCCAGCCCATGTTCAACATCACATAAGTCAGTATAAAAATCTGATATCTTTTCACAAGATTTATAATCTTCTTGTAAATGATTCTCATTTTCTCCAGAATTTTCAATCACTTTTTCTTTGTGGGCACTTTCCAAAACATCCCAAGGAGGGTTCATCACTTTATATGAAGAACATATATTATTATCAAAGATTACCCCACAACAAGAACACGTCAAACTTACCCCATGAAATTCTGGCCTTGAGGACAAGCAATCCACGCACATATACTGAGAATCAACCAACTTTTGATGATTTGAGCAGTACCCCAATTTGGAAACCTCCTTGGCATGAACTTTACAGAGAAGATCTCTGTGAAAATTCTTGTTATCTTTTGAAGGTTCAATGATGTGATCAACTCTAGAACACCAAAGGCAAGGTGGGTTTAGACCAAAATACTCGGCAAATTTGATGATTAGATAGGAAAACAGAGAATTGAGGAGGAGAAGGAGGATTAAAATCCATTCAAGAACTGCATACATCAGAACGAGTGTGAACTTGTTTGAATTTCGATGAAACATACTAGCAAATTTGTTTGCAGCCATACTTTGTGCTATGGTATATACAAATGATAAACAGAAAATGGAGATTATTGAGATAATTAATCAGAATCAGATTGAAATGGAATGAACAGAAAATTGTTGAAGAGAGAGCAAGAAGTAGAAGGGGAAAGTGGTTTTTTATTTAAGAAATGGGCGGTTTGAATATGTAAACAGCCAAATAAGGCTGAACTTTAGGAAAAAAAGATGATTAATTAAGCAAAAAAGTAATAATTGTTTTCGGAGGAAATTTTTTAAAGATAGAGATAGTAATATTTTTCCTTCACACTTGCATTGTTCTTGATTTAAAATAATGCTTCACCGTAAAATTTAAAATTATTTTGCGTTTATATTTTAGGGATTTTATATCGAATATTTTCCTTATTTCAATTCTCCTACTTTGGTAAATATTAATATTCTGAATGCTTGAATTTTTTGTTGGGGAGATAATTTTTTTAACTTCATATTTATCAATTTTTTTAAAGTCGATATGAGTATTGATCCGACAAAGGTAGTAAATCAAAGATTAAAGAGAATTTGAACAAGTCGTAAAATAAATAAATAGAACAAGTAATTGCAACAAAAAAAGCTAATTTACCTCGAAGCTAGCTAGGTTTAGGCATGAATCTAACGGTTTGATGGTGAA
>NW_019238666.1:0-1901 GCF_002742605.1 Olea europaea var. sylvestris | reverse complement strand
ACATAATTAATATGGCAATTAATTATTCGGAGGCCGAAACGATGGAGTTTGGCTAAAATCCCGTGTTCCCGGGTCTATGCCCCGAGTCCAATTTCGCAGCCTATTTCCAATCAACCAGCCAAATTTCGGTCCATTCCGACACCGTCGCGACAAATGACAAAATTGTCCCTGGTGCGGTTTAGCTTTATTAATTTTCTGTCCAGCACTTCTTCAACCTACCATACTTTATAAGGAAATTAATTATTCGGAGGCCAAACGAAGGAATTTGGCTAAAATTCCATGATCTCGGGTCTGTGCCCCGAGTCCAATTTCGCGGGCCGTTTCCAATCAACCAGCCAAATTCAGGCCCATTCCGACGTCATCACAAATGATAAAATTGCCCCTTGTACGGTTTTTCTTTGTTAATTTTTCTGTCCAGCACTTCTTCAACCTGACATAATTAATATGGAAATTAATTATTCGGAGGCCCAAACGAATGAATTTGGTTAAAATCCCGATGATCCCGGGCCTATGCCCCGAGTCCAATTTCGCGGGCCGTTTCCAATCAACATGCCAAATTTCGACCCATTTCGACACCATCGCAACAAATAACAAAATTGCCCTTGGAGCGATTTTTCATTGTTAATTTTCTGTCCAGCACTTCTTCAATGTGTCTTAATACGGAAATTAATTATTCGGAGGCCCAAACGAAGGAATTTGGCTAAAATCCCGTGATCCCGGATCTGTACCCTGAGTCCAATTTTGCGGGCCGTTTCCAATCAACCTACCAAATTTCGGCCCATTCCTACATCGTCACGACAAATGACAAAATTGCCCTAGTACGATTTTTCATTGTTAATTTTCTGTCCAGCACTTCATCAACCTGACATAATTAATACAGAAATTAATCATTCGAAGGCCCAAACGAAGGAATTTGGCTAAAATCCTGTGATCCGGGGTCTGTGCCCCGAGTCCAATTTCATGGGCTATTTCCAATGAACCCGCCAAATTTCGGCCCATTCCGATACCGTCGCGATAAATGACAAAATTGCCCCTGGTACGATTTGGCTTTGGTAATTTTCTGTCCAGCACTTCTTCAACCTGACATAATTAATAAGGAAATTAATTATTCGAAGGCCCAAATGAAGGAATTTGGCTAAAATCCCTTGATCCCGGGTCTGTGCTTCTAGTCCAATTTCGCGGGTCGTTTCTTATCAACCTACCAAATTTTGGCCCATTCCGACACCGCCGTGACGAATGACAAAATTGCCCCTGGTCTGATTTTTCTTTGTTAATTTTCTATCCATCACTCCTTCTACCTGACATAATTAATACTGAAATTAATTATTCAGAGGCCTAAACGAAGGAGTTTGGCTAAAATCTCGTGATCCCAGGTCTGTGCTCCGAGTCCAATTTCACGGGCAGTTTCCAATCAACCTGCCAAATTTAGGCCCATTCCGACGTCGTCGCGACAAATGACAAAATTGTCCGTAGTGTGGTTTTTCTTTGTTAATTTTCTGTCTAGCACTACTTCAACCTGACATAATTAATATGGAAATTAATTATTCGGAGGCCCAAACGAAGGAATTTGGTTAAAATCCCGATGATCCCGGGTTTGTGCCCCGAGTCCAATTTCGCGGGCCGTTTCCAATCAACCGGCCAAATTTCAACCCATTTCGACACCGTTGCGACAAATAACAAAATTGCCCCTGGAGCGATTTTTCATTGTTAATTTTCTGTCCAGCACTTCTTCAACGTGTCTTAATACGGAAATTAATTATTCGGAGGCCCAAACGAAGGAATTTGGCTAAAATCCCGTGATCCCGGGTCTATGCCCTGAGTCCAATTTCACGGGCCGTTTCCAATCAACCTGCCAAATTTCAGCCCATTCCGACATCGTCGCGACAAATGACAAAATTGCC
>NW_019238665.1:0-1901 GCF_002742605.1 Olea europaea var. sylvestris | reverse complement strand
TTTGTCTCCTTGATTGAATATCACTTTTTGAATTTGTTCACCACCTTTTGGTAATGAAAGAAATTTTATCCTTCGAGCATATTATTGATATTGAATAATTTTTCATCATCATAATTGAAGTCTTCATCATCATCATAATTTAAATCCGGTCCTTGAATGGGTTCCTCACTTTGATAGCTTAAATTATCAAAGCATTGTTGAGATATTGATATTTCATTATCAAATATCTTTTGAATTAGAGGATTTTGAGTTTGAGTTCATATTTCTTTATTAGTAAAAATGGCATAATGTTCATCATGAAACATTAATTGCAATCTTGAATTGTCAATATTTGCTCCAAGCTTTTTCTTTGTAGTAAGAATAGATTTTCATCTGATTTTTGTAAAAATTTCTCTTACATGATTTTTGAATATGATATATTTTTCATCAAGACCATAAACTTTTGAAGAGATATTTGAATCTAGCATTGTAAGATTTCCAGACAAAGTACTATATATTGTAATAATTTGTTTGTTTGAAAAATACTCTTCAGTAAAAAGAGTATCATTGAATTTTTCTTCCTCAACAATCCATTCAGGAAGAATAATTGAGAATTCAATTTTGAGGGCTTTAACTTTGAATTCAAAAAGATGATTAATAACTCTTTTGAGAGATCATTTAAAAAGGGAAATATCAATTTTTGAGTCAATATATATTGAGAAAATAAATCTCCATTCAATCATTTGATGAATTTCTTCATTAATGACATTAATTATTGAAATATCTTTGAGGGCAAAATAAAATTTATGATAACTTTCACAAGTCTCAAAACCATTGAAATAAAAGTTATCAAATATTCTGAAAATAATATTTTTGAATGTTTGAGCACAAGTAGGATCTTTATTGATAATATTTTGATAAATATTATTAGGAAGTTGTAAGACTTTCTTCATAAGATCTCTTCTATTCCTTTTTAATAGGAATAAATTTCTGGAAGATAATTCTTTTGAAGGATGTTGATGAATAAGTATTTCATCTCTTTGAAAATTTTTCTGAAAGTTTTTTATTATGTTAGTACTACTGTCAAAATTTTCAATAGTATTCTTGAGACATCTTACAATATTCTTATTACTTCTTTGATAATAAGTAGTATGAATATCATCAACATTATCTTTTTGAAATTTGAAAAGTCTTGTATGAGTTTAAAACTCATAAAAGTTTGGTTCAATTTTTAAATATGAATCTGATTGAGAAGAAAATTTACCTTTATTCAAAATATGATTCTGTGATTGCGAAAGGTACGAGTCTTGAACAATTTTTTCCTTCAAATGTTTTTGAATAAGTTACTGAATAATTTCTTGTATTCATTATTCTTAAAAAAGAATTTTCAGTAGATAAAATTTGTAGAATAGTTTGAGTTTTTTTGAATAAATAGTGTCTTGAAATTAAAAGGAGACAAAATATCTTGTTATTAAGAAATTATTTATTTTGAAATACGTGAAACTTTGAAAAAGTTGAATGATTATTTTGAGGGCTAGTCCATATATCACTATGGAACTTAATTAACTGTTCTTGACTTGATTCTTTTGGAATCTGCTTTAACATACCAAAGCCTAAATCTGAGGCATCAGTTTCGACAATAATTGAAGCAGTAGGGCCAAGAATTGATAAACATGAAATATTTTTGACAGCTTTTTTGATTTTTTGGAAAGCTAATGTGCACTCGTGACTCCATGGGTCCAGGTTATTTTGTAATCTTTTGAAAAGTGGGGCACAAATTAAATTCAATGAAATTATAAAAATTTACCACTGTAAAAACTAGTTAAATAAGATAGATTGATTTTTATCAAACCTACAAATGGACCGCCCTAACACGCCTTCCCCGGCTAACAATGGGCTGACCAACGTCAATTCAGCAGACA
>NW_019238664.1:0-1901 GCF_002742605.1 Olea europaea var. sylvestris | reverse complement strand
ATACAATCGATGGTTTTTGGCCCCATTTTAACTTGCTTAGGCTTTGGTACTTCTACGTTAGCCAAATACCCCCACACTTTCAAATATTTGTACGGAGGTTTATGATATTTCCGTAACTCATAATGAGTTTCATTCCTACTTTTGTGGAGTAATTTATTTAGAATGTGGTTGATTGATAGAATTGCTTCCCCCCGTAAATTCTGAGGTAAACCAGAATCGATCAACATAGCGTTTATCATCACTTTAAGAGTATGGTTTTTGCGCTCAACAATACCATTCGACTGAGGTGAATACTGAACTGTAGTTTGATGAATAATCCTGGAGTCTGAAAAAAAAAATTTAAACGGTACTCCATATCTTCCACCTCTGTCACTACGAACAACATTTATTTGTTTGCTAAGTTGATTTTCAATCTCATTCTTGTACTACTTAAACGCTTCGCAGGCCAAGTCACAAATATCACTGTTAATTAGTTATAGAGGATTTGAGTTCCTTTCAACTGAATGAAATGGCATTTTGGCTAAATTAGCCACTATACAAATTTCACACTGATGATTTTGATTAAATGAAACAGAAGACAATAAATCTAAACTTATTAATTTGCATAAAGAATTAATATTAACATGTCCTATTCTATCATGCCATAAATTAGATGACTCAATCAAGTATTAGAATATTTATTTTTATTAATATCAAAATCATGAAGTACAAGCATTACATTCATTCTGAATAGCCCATTGGATAAGTACCCCTTGCCCACAAACATGTCATTTTGGTGAGTACAAACTTATTAGACTCAAATACTAGCCTAAACCTATTTTTGCTTAACGAAGCACCGAATACCAAGCTTTTGCGAATATCGGGTGTTATGTCCAATGTTGTAATTGGCAATTCTGTGAACAAAAATAATTAAAAATGATCATGTGCAAAAGTCAGGGACTTAGTTACAATTTCGTATAGATTAGGTAAGTTAGTATTTGAGTCATTGAAGGAGTCCAAGATGTCCAAGAAGATCGCATATGATCATCGGAGTGCAATTAGAAACTTAAAGGATATCAAAGAGCCGTAGAAGTTATGTTCCAAATTCCCAGTCATAACTTGCAATACATTTTTCAAATGGAAAACATTGGAATTTGAACAAGTCTATTTAGTCGAATTGTAGCTCTTTGATTTAGCTTTCTGAAGCATTTTGAATTATCTCAATCGAACATCGGGAGCAAAAGTTATGATAAAAAAACTGACAACTGCTTAGTTGTCATTCTATTCTTGCTAACTCCTCACTCGAGGGAAAAACAGAATGCCTCTCTCGATTCTCCTATATTTTTTCTCGACAAATAGTGTTATATGGCTAAACCCAAATCGCATTTTTTGGATAGTTTACACGGTCCATACTTCTCATTCTCCTCCAACTATAAATACCCAAGTTATGGGCGAAATTTTTGTGGTTACTTCATTGTGCTTTCATAGCATAACACTTTCATATCATCTTTGAGAGATCCAAGAATACAATTCAATTGGTAGAATCAAACATTCATTCTTGAGATCAGGCAACCAAGTTTTGGGAAAACATCAAAGGTTCAAGAATCCAAAACACTAGCTTCCTCATTTTTTTGAGGAAGGTACTTTCTCATTGGGCTTTGTGATAGGTGGACTTCAAGTGTAGGAATAGCAATAGAATTTGGAAATTCTTGAACTTCCACTTATAAGAGATAATTGGTAGAAGATCGGGAACCTGGTGAGACAACAAGTCTTGGAAGCTACAGGAAGTGGTTAGATAGTATCTAACTGTAGGAAATCGAAAAGTTGTCGGGCATAGTATTGGTGATTATAGGAATTATGATAGCTGAAACTAGTGAGATTTACTAGGCTGAAATTACACTGTAATCCAAATTGTCCATAGT
>NW_019238663.1:0-1901 GCF_002742605.1 Olea europaea var. sylvestris | reverse complement strand
ACCTGACATAATTAATTAGGAAATTAATTATTCGGCGGCCCAAACGAAGGAATTTGGCTAAAATCCCGTGATACCGGGTCTGTGCCCCGAGTCCAATGCGTGGGCCGTTGCCAATCAACCTGCCAAATTTCGGCCCATTCAGACACCGTCGCGACAAATTACAAAATTACCCCTGCTCCAATTTTTCTTTGTTAATTTTCGGTCCATACTTCTTCAACCTGACATAATTAATAAGGAAATTAAATATTCGGAGGTCCATACGAAGGAATTTGGCTAAAATCCCGTGATCCCGGGTAAGTTCCTCGAGTCCAATTAAAAGGGCCGTTTCCAATCAACCTGCCAAATTTCGGCCCATTCCGACGTCGTCGCCACGAATGACAAAATTGCCCCTGGTCAGATTTTTCTTTGATAATTTTCTGTCCTGCACTTCTTCAACCTGACATAATTAATACGAAAATTAATTATTCGGAGACCCAAACGAAGGAATTTGGCTAAAATCTCATGATCCCGGGTCTGTGCCCCGAGTCCAAATTTGCGGACCATTTCCAATCAACCTGCTAAATTTCGGCCCATTCAGACACTGTCACGACAAATGACAAAATTACCCCAGCTCCGATTTTTCTTTGTTAATTTTCGGTCCAGTACTTCTTCAACCTAACATAATTAATAAGGAAATTAATTATTCGAAAGCCCCAACGAAGGAATTTGGCTAAAATCCAATGATCCCGAGTCTGTACCCCGAGTCCAATTTCGCGGGCCGTTTCCAATCAACCTGCCAAATTTTGGCCCATTTAGACACCATCGCGACAAATAACAAAATTGCCCGTGGTGCGGTTTTGCTTTGTTAATTTTCTATCCAACACTTCTTCAACCTGACATAATTAATTAGGAAATTAATTATTCAGAGGCCCAAACGAAGGAATTTTGCTAAAATCCCGTGATCCCGGGTCTGTGCCCCAAGTCCAATTTTATCAGATGTTTCCAATCAACCTATCAAATTTTGGCCCATTCCGACACTGTCTCCAAAAATTACAAAATTGCCCCTGGTGCGGTTTTTCTTTGTTAATTATCTGATCAGCACTTCTTCAACATGACATAATTAATTAGGAAATTAATTATTCAGAGGCCCAAACGAAGGAATTTGGCTAAAATCCTGTGATACCGAGTCTGTGCCCCGAGTCCAATGCGTGGGCAGTTTCCAATCAACTTGCCAAATTTCGGCCCATTCAAACACAGTCAAGACAAATGACAAAAATACCACTGCTCCGATTTTTCTTTGTTAATTTTCTGTCCAGTACTTCTTCAACCTGACATAATTAATTAGGAAATTAAATATTCGGAGGTCCAAACGAAGGCATTTGGCTAAAATCCCGTGATCCCGGGTATGTACCTCGAGTCCAATTTCGCGGGCGATTTCCAATAAACCTGCCAAATTTCGGCCCATTCCGACGCCGTCGCCACGAATGACAAAATTGCCCCTGGTCAGATTTTTCTTTGTGAATTTTCTGTCCTGCACTTCTTCAACCTGACATAATTAATACGAAAATTAATTATTCGGAGGCCCAAACGAACGACACCGTCGCGATAAATGACAAAATTGCCCCTGGTCCGATTTTTCTTTGTTAATTTTCTGTCCGGCACTTCTTCAGCTTGACATAATTTATACGAAAATTAATTATTCGGAGGCCCAAACGAAGGAATTTGGCTAAAATCCAGTGATCCCGGGTTTGGGCCCCGAGTCCAATTTCGCGGGCCGTTTCCAATCGACCTGCCAACTTTCGGCCCATTCCGACACCGTCGTGACAAATGACAAAATTACCCCTGGTGTGGTTTTACTTTGTTAATTTTCTATCTAGCACTTCTTCAACTTGACATAATCAATAAGGAAATTTAGTATTCGG
>NW_019238662.1:0-1901 GCF_002742605.1 Olea europaea var. sylvestris | reverse complement strand
GCCGGGGGCAATTTCGTCATTTTTCGCGACTGTGTCGGAATGAGCTAAAATTTGACAGGTTGATCGGAAACAAAAATCGCGCCAGGGGCAATTTCGTCTTTTTTGGCGATGGTGTCGGAATGAGCTGAAATTTGACAGGTTGATCGGAAACAAAAATCGCACCGGGGCGATTTCGTCATTTTTCGCGACGGTGTCGGAATTGGCTAAAATTTGACAGGTTGATTGGAAACAAAAATCGCGCCAGGGGCAATTTCGTCTTTTTTGGCGATGGTGTCGGAATGAGCTGAAATTTGACAGGTTGATCGGAAACAAAAATCGCGCCAGGGGCAATTTCGTCATTTTTGGCGACGGTGTCGGAATGGGCTCAAATTTGACAGTTTGATCGGAAACAAAAACCGCGCCAAGGACAATTTCGTCATTTTTCGTGACGGTGTCGGAGTCGGCTAAAATTTGATAGGTTGATCGAAAACAAAAACCGCCCCAGTGATATTTTGTCATTTTTCGCGACGGAGTCGGAATGGGCTAAATTTGACAGGTTGACCGGAAACAAAAACTGCACCGGGGGCAATTTCCTCATTTTTCGCGAAGGTGTCGGAATGGGCTGAAATTCGGCTGGTTGACTGGAAATAAAAATAGCGTCGGGGGCAATTTCGTCATTTTTCGCGACGGTTTCGAAATTGGCTAAAATTTGATAGGTTGATCGGAAACAAAAATCGCGCCATGGGGAATTTTCGTTATTTTTCGAGACGGTGTCGGAATGGGCTAAAATTTGACAGGTTGATCGGAAGCAAAAATCGCGCCAGGGGCAATTTCATCATTTTTCGCAACGGTGTCGGAATGGACTCAAATTTGACAGGTTGATCGGAAACAAACATCGAGCTAGGGGCAATTTCGTCATTTTTTGCGACGGTGTCGGAATGGGCTTAAATTTGAAAGGTTGATCGGAAACAAAAACTGCGCCCGGGGCAATTTCGTCATTTTTGGCGATAGTGTCGGAATGGGCTTAAATTTGACAGGTTGATCGGAAACAAAAACCGCGCAAGGGGCAATTTCGTCATTTTTCGCGACGGTGTCGGAATGGGCTAAAATTTGACAGGTTGATCGGTAACAAAAATCGCGCCAGGGGCAATTTCGTCATTTTGGCAATGGTGTCGGAATAGGCTGAAATTTCACAGGTTGATCTGAAACAAAAACCGCGCCAGGGGCAATTTCGTCATTTTTCGCGACGGTGTCGGAATGGGCTAAAATTTGACAGGTTGACCGGAAACATAAATCGCCCCAGGGGCAATTTCGTCATTTTTGGCGACGGTGTCGGAATGGGCTGAAATTTGACAGATTGATCGAAAACAAAAATCGCGCCGGGGCAATTTCGTCATTTTTCGCGACGGTGTCGGAATGGGCTAAAATTTGACAGGTTGATCGGAAACAAAAATCGCGCCAGGGGTAATTTCGTCATTTTTCGCGACGGTGTCGGAATGGGCTAAAATTTGACAGGTTGTTCGGAAACAAAAACCGCGCCAGGTGCAATTTCGTCGTTTTTGGCGATGGTGTCAGAATGTGCTGAAATTTGACAGGTTGATCGGAAACAAAAATCGCGCCGGGGCAATTTCGTCATTTTTCGCGACTGTGTCGAAATGGGCTAGAATTTGACAGGTTGATCGGAAACAAAAACTGTCCCAGGTGCAATTTAGTCATTTTTCGCGATAGAGTCGGAATGGGCTGGAATTTGACGGGGTGATCGGAAACAAAAATCGCGCCAGGGGCAATTTCGTCATTTTTCGCGACGGTGTCGTAAAGGGCGAAAACTTTGCAGGTTGGCTGGAATCAAAAATCGCGCCGAGGGCAATTTTGTCATTTTTCGCGACGGTGTCGGAATTGGCTGAAATTTGGCTGGTTGACTA
>NW_019238661.1:0-1901 GCF_002742605.1 Olea europaea var. sylvestris | reverse complement strand
TCCACGATGTATGTGTACGACCCCGATCATTCATGCCTGACACAAGGCCAGCTCGAGCAAAATCTAGAGTCGGTGTCTGTGATAGTTCCCATGATGGCTAGACGAGCGAACATCACTGTACAGGACAAATTGGCCACCGTGCGGAACATGACGAAGGCGAGGCAACAAATATCGTAAGTGTTTGTAATTTTCTTTTTGTCATTTACATCTTAGGTTCTAACTAATTTTCGATGTGCTAATACAACATTGTTTAATTGTAGGGGTGATTGCGGCTTATTCGTCATCAAGTACATAGAGTTTTTGAGTGTGGCACATAAGGTTGATGCAATCAACCAGGCATGGATGTAAAATTGAAGAAATAAACTAGCATGTGATTTATTTGAATTTAATGGGGATCCGTAAATAATTGTATATATTTTTACATTTATTTAAACGTTGTACAGTTCATTCATTTATTTGTAATTACGAAAGAATTGTAAAATGTTGATTATTTATGTAATATTTAAATATTTATTTTACAATACAGCCTACCATATAATGCAGTGTCTAGAAAAAGCTTCGATTTCAAATAATTAACATAAATAATATGTATAACAAATGAATGTAATGAATGAAATGTTTGAAAAAATACTAAATCTAATAATTCACATAAATAATATGCATAAATAATTAACGTAAATGTTATAAATAATTACATTGCCAATAGTTATTAAAATTACACATCCGTTACATTGTCATGTAGAGGAATATGACTTGTACAATATCTTCTAGTATGCCCTGTTACACCGCACCTACCGCACTTACGAGGCTGGGGAAACTCTCCGGTAGATGGTATTCTAGACGTACGTGATCCAACTGCTGGTGGCAACAAGTTATTTAGTGGGAGAATGTGGTCGGGAACTTCCCACTCGACTTCATTTGGTACAGGAAATATTGTTTCTGCATATGCTGCTCTCCAATAATCAGTCATGTAATACACACGACATAAGGTGTGTGGTGGTAATCATCTATGCATAGCCACTGCCACTGCATGTGTACACGGAAAACTCTCCAATTGAAACTGTCTACATGTGCACGTGTTATCATTCAAGTCCACAATGTATCCGAAATTACGTGCACATCTCACGAAGAAGCGAAATTGACCCAATGGTTCTACATATACCTTTCTTGCCACATCTAAAGTCTTGAAAAGCTTATCTTCTTGAGCCGGGGTTAGCACACTTGCGTGATTCCTCACGTCGATCATGAAACCACTGTTGTAATTTGTCACGAATGTTCTCAATCATTGCGAGAATTGGTAACTCTCGACCTTTCTTGAATAAAGCGTTAAGCGACTCCGCATTGTTCGACGTCATCATGTTGTATCGACGTCTTGGAAAATGTGATCGTGCCCAATATTCAATCCCCATCTCTGTTAGATACTCCCATGCAGTATGCGATTTACTGTCTATTTCGACCATGAACTTATCAAACTCTTCAAAACTGTAAGCCTCTGCAGCTCTCCTAAACAACGCAACGACGCCATTGTCTCGATACCTGGTCTTCAAGTTTCCCTGTATATGGTACATACAATAACCATGATGTGCCTCGGGGAAGACTTCGGCGATACCATTTATTATTGACTGCCCTCGATTGGTTACGAATGCAAGATTTTCGACATCTCCAATTACTTCCCTCAACTTCGTGAAAAACCAACTCATTGCTACATCATTTTCTCCGTCGACTATGCCGAACGCAAGAAGGTAAATTTGGATATTCGCATCTTGGCATATTGCAATAATCAACTTGCCCCTGTATCTCGCCTTAAGGGTTGTACCATCGACTAAGATTAGGGGTCGCATTGCATTTCGAAATCCTCGAACACATTGTCCAAGGGCCATAAAGAAATATTTGAAGTGATT
>NW_019238660.1:0-1901 GCF_002742605.1 Olea europaea var. sylvestris | reverse complement strand
TGGGAATTGGACTTCTTAATTAACAAATAGTGGGCGGCTGTTGGAGAAAAATAGAGAAACATATACATATTATTATTGAAGTGGTCCAAGGAGAAATTAATTGGTGATTCCATCTATATCACTCTGGTTATCTAGCAACTTTGTTTTGGAAAATATCAAATCCATAATTCAGAACACCATAGTTCCTTAATCTTTTGAGGAGCGGACTCTCTCATTGGGGATTGAGAGAGGTGGACGTCAAGCGCGGTGAATTGGACAAGAGCAGACGGTTCTTGAAATCCCACTTGGTAATACAATCAGCTAAGAACCAGGAGGCTGTAGTGGATAGCAGATTGGATTGCAGGAGGTAGATCGAAAAATCTAGTAGGAGACTAGTTGCATCTACGGCGGTAGATCGTGAGACTGGAACAGTTGGTCTGATTGGGTACAGAGTTTAAGAACTTGTACTTGTTGAATTGGAATAGTGAAAGTCACTGGCTTGGTCCCGGAGTTTTACCCACGTTAGGGTTTCTCCGTCATCATATCGTGAGTTGTGTTTTTACTGTTTTATTTACTTTACGCATTACAAACCGACAGTTCAACCTTAGGAATTAATTGGACTTGATTGTTTAGTCACCTAGAGGACTAATAATAAGTGACTTGTTGCATTTATTAATTAATTTGTAAAATTTTGCATAAACACCTATTCCCCCCTCTAAGTGTTATTTGGGTCAAACTACGTTATTTCAAAAACGATAACAACTTCGTTAATTTTATTAAGAAGAAGCAACAATGTTGGCATTGAGAATCGAAATTCGTGCATATTAAGAGTTCAATATTAAGTCCATATCTGAGTTTCATTTTTTTCAAGACTCATTTAAAACTATACATTCTTCCATAACGCAACATTATTAACTCAAATTTTTTCTTTATTTTTGAATCACACATTTTCCAAAAAATCATTATTTCATAACATATTTTCCCCTCAAAATCTCATTTTAGTGGAGCTTAAACATGAACTAATTCTTAATTGGTATTTTGTTCAAGCTCAAAAATATTATTTTAGGGAAAAAGGGCTGAGCCAGTGAACGAGGCCTATTTGGGTCGTGTTCCAAATGCCCTGGCTAAACCATCTACATGATGAAAAACGATCTGTAAAAAATTCAATTCAAAATGTTTATAGTAATATACTTGATAAATTACATGTATATGATACCTTGAATAAAATTAAAGGGCAGTTACATAAATACCCTAAAAAGTATGAACATTTTGACAAATCATGGTAAAATGAGGTTTACAATGTAAATACTGCTACAACGATTAAAAAACGTATATATTACAATTTTAAGGCCCATAATACACATAATATAGAATCGCTACCTGTCTTCTTTAAATCTTTCACTAACTACAAAATTAATTCAATTCAAGGAAGTACTTCTTCAATTTTGACAAAACTTAAAAGTTTCTTATCTAACTTTAGGTATTATAATAAAATCAGAGTTCTGCTTCATGTACAATCTATCCTAAAATTTATTTCCTCTTTTTGATTTTTATTTATCAGATTATAAGTTTTCAAATGCAATTTTTTGAGGTTCAAGTTGATTTCATCTCTTACTAGATTACATTGGTTGAAATGTCTCACATTATGATTTTGGTTCTAGTACATATGTAATTTCATCTTTAGATTAATATTTTTGAGTTAGCATATATTAAAATTCAGATTCATAACAATTGAATTGAATTAATATGTGGGAAAAATCAATTCAGGTGTTGCACGTAAGGTGTGTGTGAAAATAAGAATGAGAAAAGTAATACTTTCTGTCACTTTTCAATTTTTATTTTTTATTTTTTATTTTTATAAAAGGTCGCATTTTATCTCTTTTGATCTCAGTTGTATCAATTAAATAAATGCATACATATAT
>NW_019238659.1:0-1902 GCF_002742605.1 Olea europaea var. sylvestris | reverse complement strand
CTCATCATCCTCCACCGAGAGTGCATACTCAACCAAATTTGTCTGCCCATAGTGCCTCAAAGGCTCATCTGACCCCAACTTTAAAACTTGCTTGTAAGTACGGCGTGGCCTAGAGAAAGCCAAGTTATCTGCAAGCTGCTGCTGTTGCTGTGCCTATACATTCTCTTGCTGAATCGCCTCTTGTTCAAGTGCATCATCACTCTCATCTTGAGTGTCTGTATGATGCTCCTCTTGAACATGCCTAGAATCAGGTTGATCTCTAGGTTCTATGTCAACAACTTGAGACATTGTAGTCTCAACATCATCACCACCGGGCACTGTAGCTTTCAACGAAGCTACCATGGAGTTCTCACCAAACGTAACATCTCTGCTGATTATAAACTTAGAGTCATCTAAACACCAAAGGCGATAGCCTTTAACACCTGCCGCATACCCCAAGAATATAGCCTTCTTGGCAATCGCATCAAGCTTTCCCTCGTTGACATGATAGTAGGCTGTGCATCCGAATGTTCTGAGTTTCTCATAATCTGCATGTTCTCCTGTCAATACCCTATAAGGTACATCGCCATCTAACCTTGAATGTGGAGATCGGTTCACAATGTAACAAGCATTTGCAACCGACTCTGCCCACCATTCTTTGCCCAAACCGGCATAGGATCGCATACACATCGATTTCTCTCGAAATGTACGATTCAGTCTTTCCGCGACCCCATTCTGTTGCGGTGTATTTCTTACTGTCTAGTGTCTCACAATGCCTTCCTTACCACAGAACTCCTTGAAAGCACCATTTGTATACTCAGTACCGTTATCAGATCTCAGTGTCTTCAATTTCTTTCCTGTTCTGTTTTCAACCATTGCTTTCCACTTCTTGAAAGTGTCGAATACCTCATTCTTATGCTTCAAAAAATAAATCCAAGCATATCTATAATAATCATCAACAAATGTAACAAAATACCTGGAACCGCCTTTGGAAGTGACAGAAGCCGGGCCCCATACATCCGTATGCACATAGTCAAGAATGCCTCTACTTCTATGTTTGCTTGGCTGGAACTGAACTCGGTGTGCTTTACCGTACACGCAATGCTCACAAAAGTCCATGCAAGGCTTCTTCAAGTTCTTTAGCAAGCCTTTCTTGACTAGCAAATCTAGCCCCTTTTCAGACATATGCCCAAGCCTCTTATGCCAAAGTCGAGTGCACTCACATGGGTCTCCACCACTTCCACTTGTTCCAACTGCTACATCTTCAGTAACTGTAGTACCCTGAAGAGCATAGAGATTGCCTTCACGAATACCCTTCATCACAATCAAAGAACCACGAATAACCTTCTTTACTCCATTCCATGTTACAATCTTGCAACCACCGGAGTCCAAAGCACCAACAGAGATAAGGTTCTTTCGCAAGTCAGGAACATATCTAACATTCATCAATGTTCTAACCACTCCATCATGCATCTTGATTCTAATTGAACCAAGCCCCACCGTTTTACATGAATGGTTATTACCCATCAACACGGTTCCACCCTCAGTGCTTCTATAGGTAGTAAACCACTTCCTATTTGGACACATATGGTAAGAGCATCCGGAGTCAAGAATCCACTTACCGGAGGTCTCTTCATCACAGGAGATGGTGTAGCACTCATCGCTTTCCCCTCCTTCCGAGGCATAGCCTACCTCTTGCTTGACTTGCACCTTCCCACTGTTGTTGTTCTTGTTGTTCTTCTTCCAACCCTTTTTGTTTGGACAATTCGCCTTGAAATGCCCAAGCTCGCCACATTTGAAACAAGACCTTTCCGCAAGAGGTCTAGAACTAGATCTAGACTTTTCTCCCTTGCCCTTTGGTCGCACATTGCTCCTACCCCTTACAAACAATCCTTGAGCTTGCTCCTTGTTACCAATGGTAGA
>NW_019238658.1:0-1902 GCF_002742605.1 Olea europaea var. sylvestris | reverse complement strand
ATATATATATCTATTAAATAAATATCGATGATATATGAGTGATGTGAGGTAAATAAACAAGTCAAAGGGACATAAAGTAACATATCCTTATTACTGGAGTACCTAACTCTGTAGAATGTGTTATATTAATGAAAGTTAAAACCCAAACAGATGAGACGGTTTAATTTATTATCATTTTAAAGCTTTTTAGTAGTTTGAATTTTACGGTACATCATGTAACGATTATGTTCTATTCGATAAATTTATGGCAAAGTGATTACACTGTCAAATAATATAAAATTTATGTATTCGACTGGTTGATTTAATTTCAAACATATTCCAATATAAAACGGACTTCGGGGTGTTAATCATCCGTACATATATGAAGCAGTTGAACAACAATATAGATAAGGTGAAGGATTACATTTGTTTTCTATATAATTAATTGATCTAAATTGGGTAGTGAATACAAATGTTGTATATTATTTGTTACAACAATATTGTATCTTGCAGTTCACTAGTATTCTTTTCAAAAAATAAAAAATAAAAAATCCCTTATTTGAGTTGAATGCTCAGTAGAATGTGTTTTACTAATGAAGGTTAAAACCCAAAAAAATGACATTATTTATTATCATTTTAAAGCTTTTTTTTTAGTTCGAATCTTACCGTACGTACATCATGCAACGAAACAAATGAAATGACAATCGAGATGAAAAATTAGCTTTTACTATACATTATGTTCTATAGGACTTTATATGCTAGGACATATGGTATATATGGCAATGTAATTACACTCATAATAAATTTTTTTTTATTCGACTGCTTGATTTAATTTTCTACATATTCCAATATTAAATGTACTACGTAGTACTAATCATCCATATATATATGAAGCAGTTGACCAACACTAGAGGTAAATCCACCTTTGTTTTCTCTAAAACAAATTAATCTAAATAAGGACGTCAATACAAATTTTGTATATAGTTTACTGCAATAATATTGTAACTTGCAGTATGACCAACTTTATAGTACACCAAATTAATGTTTGGAAAATGCTGTTAGACACGCAAATAATTGAAAGTGTTGTATTATGTGGACCAATACTTTATGTTACTCCAAGTGTGATAGCAACTTCTTAACAAAATCTAACTTCAATATTAATTTCGTTTGGACAAGCATTGTGAGGTTAGAGGTGTGAATCTTGACTTTTTTAGGGTCAATTGGTGAAAAGTCTATTCTTTTTACTTTAGCCGGCCAGCAAATTTTGCAAAGATGGATTTCTCCGACTTGCTTAACTCGCTTTTAAGATCGTCTCCAACTTATTTAACTAAAATAGTATAACTTTCATACTCAAAATGGTACAACTTTCACACCATCTTATTTAGCTATCTCTAATATATTATAGCAAATGTTACATAAAATGAATAGTGTTTTTTTCTAATTTATTTATTTTTTAATTAACAACAATTAATTTGTTTCAAATATTATGTAATCCCAAATTCCATTACAGCTAAAATTACTAAATTAAAAATTACATTTAACATCACAATATGTAAAATACATATGGCAAAAAACTTCCTCAAAAGAAACAGAAATTATAGGTAATTTTATCATTTAATTTCTTAATTACAATTTATTATAAATGTCAATGAAAATAATAATCAAATTCAAATAAATATAAATTAAATTATTTCTTAAATAATAAAAAGATATAATAGAATTAAAATTTGTTGTAGTATAAAATAAAGGACAAAATGAGAAATAGGAAACAGACTATAAAAACTCTATGTATGAACAGTGTTCACGTCAATTTGATGTCAAGATATAAAGTTGGGTTGAAGGAGATTTTCGTACCAATTTGACATTCACGACATGTAGTTTGATCCAAATTCTAGTGGATATTGAAATTTTGGTTGAAGTAAT
>NW_019238657.1:0-1902 GCF_002742605.1 Olea europaea var. sylvestris | reverse complement strand
TCGAAGGAATGAGTGCTTGTATATTGAGAACGCTTGGAGAGTCGGTAGACGAAGAATTGAGCGTAACTTTTGCACACGGTGTCCGTTTTGGGCCCATAAGAACTTTTTAGAAATGCAACGACCGTTTTTGATTGAACTCACCACTTCATCGTGACGTACGAGGGATTTTAGCCATTTTTCAAAAGAATGAGCACTTGTATATTTAGAATGGTTGGAGAGTCGACGGACGAATAATTGAGCGTAACTTTTGCACACGGTGTCCGTTTTGGGCCTATAAGAACTTTTTGGAAATGTAGCGACCGTTTTGGATTGAACTCACCACTACGTCGTGACGTATGGGGGAGGTAAGCCATTTTTCGAAGGAACGAGTGCTTGTATATTGAGAACGCTTGGAGAGTCGGCGTACGAAGAATTGAGCGAACTTTTGCACACGGTGTCCGTTTTGGGCCTATAAGAACTTTTTGGAAATGTAGCGACCGTTTTGGATTGAACTCACCACTACGTCGTGACGTATGGGGGAGGTAAGCCATTTTTCGAAGGAACGAGTGCTTGTATATTGAGAACGCTTGGAGAGTCGGCGTACGAAGAATTGAGCGAACTTTTGCACACGGTGTCCGTTTTGGGCCTATAAGAACTTTTTGGAAATGTAGCGACCGTTTTGGATTGAACTCACCACTACGTCGTGACGTATGGGGGAGGTAAGCCATTTTTCGAAGGAACGAGTGCTTGTATATTGAGAACGCTTGGAGAGTCGGCGGACGAAGAATTGAGCGTAACTTTTGCACACGGTGTCCGTTTTGGGTCCATAAGAACTTTTTAGAAATGTAACGACCATTTTCGATTGAACTCACCACTTCATCGTGGCGTACGAGGGATTTTGGCCATTTTTCGAAAGAATGAACACTTGTATATTTAGAATGGTTGGAGAGTCGGCGGACGAATAATTGAGCGTAACTTTTGCACACGGTGTCCGTTTTGGGCCTATAAGAACTTTTTGAAAATGTAGCGACTGTTTTGGATTGAACTCACCACTACGTCGTGACGTATGGGGGAGTTAAGCCATTTTTTGAAGGAATGAGCGCTTGAATATTGAGAACGCTTGGAGAGCCGGCGGACGAAGGATTGAGCGTAACTTTTGCACACGGTGTCCGTTTTTGGCCCATAAGAACTTTTTGGAAATGTAACGACCATTTTCGATTGAACTCACCACTTCATCGTGACGTACGAGGGATTTTGGCCATTTTTCGAAAGAATGAGCACTTGTATATTTAGAATGGTTGGAGAGTCGGCGGATGAATAATTGAGCGTAACTTTTGCACACGGTGTCTGTTTTGGGCCTGTAAGAAATTTTTGGAAATGTAGCGACCGTTTTGGATTGAACTCACCACTACGTCGTGACGTATGGTGGAGTTAAGCCATTTTTCGACGGAATGAGCGCTTGAATATTGAGAACGCTTGGAAAGTCGGCGGACGAAGAATTGAGCGTAACTTTTGCACACGGTGTCCGTTTTGGGCCCATAAGAACTTTTTGGAAATGTAGCGATCGTTTTGGATTGAACTCACCACTTCGTCGTGACGTATGTGGGAGTTCAACCATTTTTAGAATGAATGAGCACTTGCATATTTGGAACGCTTGGATTGTCGACGTACGAAGAATTGAGCGTAACGTTTGCACACGGTGTCCGTTTTGGGCCCACGAGAACTTTTTGGAAATGTAACGACCGTTTTCGATTGAACTCACCCCTTCATCGTGACGTACGAGGGCTTTTGGCCATTTTTCAAAAGAATGAACACTTGTATATTTAGAATGGTTGGAGAATCGGCGGACGAAGAATTGAGCGTAACTTTTGCACACGGTGTCCGTTTTCGGCCAATAAGTACTTTTTGGAAATGTAGCGACCG
>NW_019238656.1:0-1902 GCF_002742605.1 Olea europaea var. sylvestris | reverse complement strand
GGATGAATTGATCTCTGAATAATGTATTAGTAAGCAATATTATCTTCAAATGTATGTGACGGCTTTAAGTACAAGTACCTTTTTATGCAATGTTTATCATATGTTCACAGTTTGTACGCAATATTTACTTGTACTGCTTTTCTGTAGAAAAAGAAACAAAAAAGTCCAGCAAGTTATTGTTGCAAGTGTAATTATACCGGTAAAAATCTTGTAAGACAACAGTTGTATGAATTGAAAATACAAGAATAAGAGCTGGTTATCTATTTTACTTTTTGTAAACGCAATTAAAGTGTCACTCGTACGATTTAAAGTTGTAGTAAGGTAGAAAGTTTGAATTTGTGATTAAGTATAACAAGAAGTGATATTGCTAATTTTATATGTCTTGCTGTTTTTGAAAAATAAGTGAACTTGAACCGAATATGTATAACGACAGATGTAAAGAGCTGTCGTTTTTTTTAACTTTGTAAAAGTTTCGGCTAACATATAGTCAAATTAATGCTGGCTTTGGGAAAATCTACAAGAACAACAATTAAATTTAGTTAGCAGAATATCCAATAAAAAATAACTGGTTAATGTGGTGGAAGACTGTAAATTATGTAACGAATATGGAGTCGTTAAGATTAAGAAAAAGTGTGTTTTATCTTATGCAATAGAAGGTTTTTGAAAGGAGAAATAATTATGTAATAAACTATTCGTCCATAGAGATTTGTTGCTAAAGAAACAGTGTGGCTCTATAAGCATATAGAATAGTAACTCTAACACTACAAAAGCAAGCTGATGGGTAATGCTACAAAATGCATGATGTGGTGGGAATTTTAGGTTCATCTAGTTTCTCAAAAATGCATATGGCAAGACCTACTGGAATATTTATGGACAACTTACAAAAAATAAGAGAGATCTATTAGCATATCATGTGCCTAGTTCTTCAAGTATTGTCTGGGGAGATTGAAAAGGTGAAAGTGAAGTTATTTTTTTGTAGTTTTTCTTTTGCATTCTCCAAAGTAAAGGACAAAGATGGAATGATGAAATCTAAACAATTTTTGTTAACATAAATCTATTCATGATATGCATCGAGTTATGCAAAGGTCTACGTAAGCCTCTCAATCATTTTGTTCTGCTTTAGGTTTCTTCTCTCGACGTGGCTTAAGATGATAAGTAGGTTTAGATTGCATTGTCGCCGCATATAGCATGGGGACTTTGCTGAGCTCTTTTTTTGACTGAACACACTTTCCTAATAAATGCATTCCATTTAGACGATTTGGTGGTCGAGTTTAGTGAAGGGCGAATAAGGAGTGTGTGCATTTTCTTTCTTTCTCTCCCTCGATCGCTCCTTAGTTTGGGATATCGGTGTGTGTTGGATTGGTTCTTTAGTTAGAGTCAAAAAGCTTGTCGAACTTTCTAGTAGGAGGCTCACCTTTCACCATCTCAGTACCACCTTTGGCTAGGCGGATTTCAACTCGAGAAAGATCAAAGACAAGTCTTCGTTCTGCAGACGTGCTCTTCAATGGCTCCATATGAAAGACGACCAGCTCTAAAATAATCTGTCAAGTACCTGAACAAAGTCCATATTATCAATTCAATAAAAATGATAAACAAACAAGATAAGAATGTGCTCGGCATTTTCATTTTTTAGCATCCTACATATATATTTAGAATCATCATTAGTCCTTTAAAACTTTGATCATTGAGTTTTTTTTATGACAATTTAGCTTCCAAAAAATGCACCTAAAACACTCATATAAATTGCCTCATAGCATCTTTTGTTTCTTGTAATTACTTCTTACTTGCATTTCCCAGTATCTGAGTGGCAGCTAAAACTTGTTTTGAACACATTTTTCCTTTTAAGCTAAGATAAATTTAGAGGGATGCAAAGGATAGAGAAAAATGATGTATCCAAAGCTT
>NW_019238655.1:0-1902 GCF_002742605.1 Olea europaea var. sylvestris | reverse complement strand
AGGTTACACGTCTGTGTATAAGCGTGAAACAAAAACTGTCAAATACTTTTATTGGAATTTTGGTGATAATCTGTTGCCATTATGAAGTTATTTACAATACTCGTGTAGAGATACTGAGCAACAAGTAGTCCATCAAAAGAATGAAATTACATTTAAATGGTAAATTAACTACTAGGGTAATTTTAGATGATAAGTAGACAACTACGTTACCCCTATGTGCATTTTTTGGTACACAATATTAGAAAGTATAATGAACAAGATTTTGACTTCTTTTTCTTCCTTAACACTACCGAGGCTATCCAATCCACCCGTCCAAGTAGTTACTCAGTGACTGCTAAGTGTTCCCAGTGAGTTGAAAAATGCAAACATTCTATCATAAACATCTTCCTTTGATCTCGTGCTCACAAGGAATCTAGATGACCATAATTTTCAAGATAGAGCAAATCTGGCTTTGATCGTAATTCCTTGAGAGTATGCTGCAAATCTGTAACATCTGCTAATGCATCATTTTCCCAATATCCCATCCGTAATGGTAAGGAATTGGGAATTCGGCTAAGATCAAATTTCGGTAGCTTCAGTTGGCTATAGTGCCCCATGTTTTTCCATTTTCCATGGTTGTACATCGCGAAAGTATCTTCACGAATCACTGTTGCAAAATTGTAAAAGAGCATTAGTGCAAGAAGATAAAAAGAAATGAAGTGGCAAGTATGCTAGGTGTACTTGTGCACGAGAATCCACACAAAGAACAAAATCGAAAGGCGAACTCTCTTTCATGGTGTAGATACACTGCTGGTCATTGAACTTAAATATAATAAAGTCATTGTCTATACCCATTGGTTTTACTAAAGGAAAAAGGTAACTTGGTAGTTTAGGTATTTGCCAACTAAACCGCTATGTCATTTGTACGTTAGTCAAACTGTGAGGATTTGTGGCACAATGATGTGGAAAGTTGACCAGCTGACCATTGACTTTGGCTAATTTTTACATTAAATGAAAGAAACCATACTAAAAGAAAACTGAAGCTGCCAAAACATGCTTTTCTCTTATTTAAATGGACTGCCCAGAATTTTGACAAGTGTCAACTTCTTGGCCATTGGATGTAGACTTTTTACAGATTTAATATATACAGGTATTTAGCTCCTGTTTTGGTAGATTCTCATTTTTTTTTCTTTGTCTCTCGACTTCTCTCTCTCGGCTGAAGAAATTCTTCATCTTCTTCTTTAATAATCTGAGTGCCATAGTTTTACCTCACATATTTGTATAGAATTTTTGTAGATGTTGATTCTACTTTCTAAAATCGTGTAGTACTTATCTTGGGTAATTTGTGTACGAGTCAATTTCATATTTTGTTCTTCAGTGAACTTTTGTTCTTGAGTGAACTGTTGTGGCAAATCTTGTGAGTGGCTTGAAGGCTGTCGAAATCTTGAGTGATTCTTGGCCGGGGCTCAGATTTGTAACTCTTTGAATGGTTCATGATTTTGGTTAATACAATAAATTCTTCCGGTGGTGGAAGCACAAAAGGGGATTAGGAACGAAGTTTTGAACCTCTTGCCTTAGGGGGAAAATACCGTGTTTTTGTGTTTTCTGCATTTTCTTTCATTTCAGATTTTTACAGTTTACTATTTCGTAATTTTTGTTGATTGAAGTGGGCTGATTTTCTTGAACTTCTCGTAACAGTGGTATTAGAGCTGATTTTCTTGGTGCCGGTGTTGATAGATTCGAAGGTTTCTTGCACTGGTTCAGTTGATTTCGTTTGTTTCTTGAAACCCCAATAAGGGATTTTGGTGAGTTCGTTCCATAATTGTCGAGTTACATACATAATATTTGTCTATACTGTGAGACTTTATCTTGACAATTCCTTTGTCTAGAAAGTAAGTTGTCTAGAATCTGAGAATTATTTTG
>NW_019238654.1:0-1902 GCF_002742605.1 Olea europaea var. sylvestris | reverse complement strand
TTTTTGACACTTCGCTTCACACTTGCACTGTTGATGAGTGTCAATTAGATGGCAAAACTGTTTGAAATTTAAATTGTTCAACAAGATAATGACACGTTGCAAAGTGTAAACTAAAGTGTACACCATAGTGTCCTTGTAGCGAGGTTCGTACTGATTGTACATTGCTATTTGTACACTGATTTTTGACATGTCGTTTGACACTTGTATTATTGTTAGGTGTCATTTGGATGGGAAAACTATTTGAAATTTACACTATCCAACAGGGTAATGTCACGTGGCAAAGTGTTAACTAAAGTGTATATTATAGTGTACATGTAACAAGGTTCTTACCGATTTAATTTTGCTATTTGTACACTGATTTTTGACACGTTATTTGACACTTGAATTGTCATCATGTGTTAATTGGATAGGAAAACTGTTTGATAGTTGAACTATCCAATAGGGTAATGTCACGTGGCAAAGTGTACACCATAGTGTACATGTAGCAAGGTCCTTACCAACTGAACTTTGCTATTTGTAAACTAATTTTTGACACGTTGTTTGACACTTGCATTGTTTCAAGTGTCCATTCGATGGAAAAGCTATTTGAATTATATATTGTCCAACAGGATAATGTCACATGGCAAAGTTTAAACTAAAGTGTGTACACCATAGTGTCCTTTTAGCAAGGTTCTTACCGATTGAACTTTGTTATTTGTACACTGATTTTTGATATGTTTTTTGACACTTGCATTGCTGTCAAGTGTCAATTGGATGAGAAAACTGTTTGAATTTAATACAATCCAACAGGGTAATATCATGTGGCAAAGTGTAAACTAAAGTGTGTGCACCATAGTTTACTTGTAGCAAGGTTCTTACCGATTGAACTTTACTATTTGTACACTGATTTTTGACACGTTGTTTGATACTTGCATTGTTGATGACTGTCAATTGGATGGGAAAATTGTTTGAAATTTAGACTGTTCAACAGGTTAATGACACGTGGCAGAGTGTAAACTAAAGTGTACACCATAGTATACACGTAGCAAGGTTCATACTAATTGAATTTTATTATTTGTACACTGATTTTTGACACGTTGTTTGACACTTGTATTGTCATCAGGTGTCAATTGGATGGGAAAATATTTGAAATTTATACTGTCCAACAGTGTAATGTCACGTGAAAAAGTATAAACTAAAGTGTACACCATAGTGTACATTTAGCAAAGTTCTTACCGATTGAATTTTACTATTTGTGCACTAATTTTTGACACGATTTTTGACACTTGCATTGTACAATGTCAAGTGTCAATTAGATGGAAAAATTGTTTGAAATTTAAACTGCCCAACAGGGTAATGTCATGTGGACAATTGTAAAGTAAAGTGTACACCATAGTGTACATGTCGCAAGGTTCTTACCGATTGAACTTTGCTATTTGTACCCTGAATTTTGACACGTTGTTTGACACTTGGATTTTTGTCAAGTGTGAATTGGATGGGAAAACTATTTGAAATTTATATAGCCGAACAGGGTAATGTCACGTGGCAAAGTGTAAACTAAAGAGTGTACACCATAGTGTACATGTAGCAAGGTCCTTACTGATTGAACTTTGCTATTTGTACACTAATATTTGAGACGTTGTTTGACACTTGCATTGTTGACGAGTGTCAATTAGATGGGAAAACTATTTGAAATTTAAACTTTTCAACAGGGTAATGACCCGTGGTAAAGTGTAAACTATAGTGTACACTATAGTGTACATGTTGCAAGGTTCTTATCGATTGATCTTTTCTATTTGCACAATGATTTTTGACACGTTGTTTGCCACTTACATTGTTCACGAGTGTCAATTGGATGGGAAAGTGTTTGAAATTTAAACTGTCCAACATGGTAATTACACGTGGCAAAGTGTAAACTAATGT
>NW_019238653.1:0-1902 GCF_002742605.1 Olea europaea var. sylvestris | reverse complement strand
TCCAAAGTCCTTTTTCTTATCGGTACCAACTTCATTCTTAACCTTCTGCAAAAATGAGTCTTTATTTTGTGCTTCTATTATTCGATCTCTAAGAGTAGGTCGAATTATTAAAGCTGCTTGATGAGCAGTGACTTGTCCTGGTGTGGTAACAACTTCGATCTACAACTTTTCTAAGTCCTTATCTAACTCCACTTGAGAGGTGGGTAGTGACGTCAATTGTCCCATTGATTTTCTACTTACCCGGATGGTAGTGAATAGTGCAGTCATAATCGTTCACCAATTCCAACCATCGTCTTTGTCACATATTCAATTTCTTCTGTGTGAAGAAATACTTGAGACTTTTGTGATTTGTGTAGATATCACACTTCTGTCCATACAAGTAGTGTCACCATATCTTCAAAGCGTGTACTACCGCTGTAAGTTCTAAATTACGCATTAGGTAGTTCTGCTCATGTTTCTTCAATTGTCTTGAAGCATAGGCTATCACTTTTCCATTCTGCATTAGTACACATCCCAATCCTCACTTGGATGCGTCGCTGTATATAACAAACCCTTCCATACCTTCAGGTATTGTTAATACAGGTGTTGATATCAACTTCTGCTTAAGTTCTTCGAAACTTTGTTCGCATTTTTCCATCCATTGGAATTTTACTCCCTTCCTTGTAAGCTTCGTCATTGTTCCAGCTATTTTGGAGAATCCTTCTATGAATCTCCTATAATATCTAGCCAATCCTAGAAAACTTCGTACTTCACAGCATTTGTTGGTACATTCCAGTTGGTTACTGCTTCTACTTTTACTGTATCTACTTCAATCCCTTGGGCAGTAACTACATGTCCAAGAAATCCAACTCGTTCAAGCCAAAACTCGCACTTCTTGAATTTGGCATACAGCTTCTCGATCCTCGGGAATGGGTACTTATTCTTGATGGTTAATCGATTTATCTCCCTATAATCGATGCACATCCTCATGCTTCCATCTTTCTTCTTTACAAACAACACCGGCGCACCCCATGGAGATACGCTTTGTCGTATGAAGCCCATATCTATGAGTTCTTGCAATTGCTTCTTTAATTCTTGTAGTTCCTTTAGGGCCATTCGGTATGGGGCCTTAGATACTGGTGCCGCCCAGGGAATTAGGTCTATCGTGAATTCCACTTGTCTATCGGGTGGAATACCGGATATATCTTCTGGAAATACATCTATGAATTCCTGTACTACTGGTACATCTTCAACCCTTATCATCTCTTTTTTCCCTCCTAAGATACTTACTAGATATCCTTGACATGTTTCTTTTCTCAACATCTTCTCAGCTTGTAAAGCCGATACTAGTCGAATAAGGGGTTTCGTCTTCATTCCAAGGAAAGAAAATGGTTCCTCTCCTGGTTTCTGAAATGAGACTTCCATTTCCTTACATCGGATGGTGGCGTAATTACAACCTAAGGGAAGCTATTACAAGAATTTAAATCTAATCCCTATAAGTTCTACGGATCTTCTTTGGTGGAGCTTCATCTTCGGAGGAGTCTTCCACCTCAGGTCCGGACTCTATGTCCATCTCAACCTGTGGCTCAAGCTCAAGATCATTCTCTAAATCATCCTCGGGTTCTTCTTCTGGATCTTCGTCCTCAGCCAAAGGTTCCTCCTCAGGCTCCTCATAGATTACATCATCCCACAAATCAATCAGGGCATGGCAATGCCTCTCAAACTCGAATAGGTTTGGGTTGCCTTCTAACATTTCATCTCTAACCATGACAACCATATCTCCCCATTGAGGTGGGAGGGAGTGTGTGAGGTTATTTATGGCCTCGATATGCATGATCCTCATTCTAGCATTAACCGCCGTCATGCATCTCTCATAGATGTCATACACATGTTCGCTAAGCGGTCGGGTCGGATCAGTTACAT
>NW_019238652.1:0-1902 GCF_002742605.1 Olea europaea var. sylvestris | reverse complement strand
GACTAATAGATCGAAAACTAAAATCGCACCGGGGGCAATTTCGTCATTTTTTTCGACGGTGTCGGAATCGTCTAAAATTTGACTGATTGTCCGGAAAAAAAATCGCGCCGAGGGCAATTTCGTCATTTTTCGCGACGGTGTCGGAGTAGGCCAAAATTTGTCCGATTGATCGGAAACAAAAATCACGCAGGGGGTAATTTCGTCATTTTTCGCTACGGTGTCGGAATGGGCAAAAATTTTATAGATTGAACGGAAACAAAAATCGCCCCGGGACAATTTCGTCAGTTTTCACTACGGTGTCGGAATCGGCTAAAATTTGACCGTTTGATCGGAAACAAAAATCGCGCCGGGGGCAATTTCGTCATTTTTTGCGACGGTGTCGGAATCGGCTAAAATTTGACGGATCGATCGGAAACAAAAATCGCGCCGAGGGCAATTTCGTAATTTTTCGCGACGGTGTCGAAATCGGCTAAAATTTGACCGTTTGATCGGAAACAAAAATCGCGCCGGGGGCAATTTCGTCATTTTTTGCGACGGTGTATGAATCGGCTAAAATTTGACGGATCGATCGGAAACAAAAATCGTGCCGAGGGCAATTTCGCAATTTTTCGCGACGGTGTCGAAATCGGCTAAAATTTGACCGATTGATCGGAAACAAAAATCGCGCTAGGTGCAATTTCGTCCTTTTTCGCGACGGTGTTGGAATCGGCTAAAATTTGACTGATTGATCGGAAACAAAAATCGTGCAGGGGGCAATTTCCACATTTTTCGCGACGGTCTTGGAATCGGCGATAATTTGACTGATTGTTCGGAAACAAAAATCGCGCCGATGGCAATTTCGTCATTTTTCGCGACGATGTTGGAATCGACTAAAATTTGACAGATTCGTCGGAAACAAAAATCGCACCGGGGGCAATTTCGTAATTTTTCGCGACGGTGTCGGAATGGGCTAAAATTTGATAGATTGATCGGAAACAAAAATCGCGCCGGGGGCAATTTCGTCAATTTTCGCGAAGGCGTCAGAATGGGCTAAAATTTGACCGATTGATCGGAAACAAAAATCGCGTCGGGGGTAATTTCGTCATTTTTCGCGACTATCGTCGGAATGGGCTAAATTTGATAGATTGATAGGAAACAAAAATCGCGCCGGTGGCAATTTCGTCATTTTTCGAGACGGTGTCGGAATCGGCTAAAATTTGACTAATTGATCAGAAACAAAAATCGCGCCGAGGGCAATTTCTTCATTTTTCGCGACGGTGTCGGAATCGGCTAAAATTTGACTGATTGATCGGAAACAAAAATCGCGCCGGGGGCAATTTCGTCATTTTTCGCGACGGTGTCGAAATCGGCTAAAATTTGACCGATTGATCGGAAACAAAAATCCCACCGGGGGCAATTTCGTCATTTTTCGCGACGGAGTCGGAATGGGCGAAAATTTTACAGATTGATCGGAAACAAAAATCGCGCCGGGGCAATTTCGTCATTTTTCGCGACGGAGTCGTAATGGGCGAAAATTTTACAGATTGATCGGAAACAAAAATCGCGTCGGGGCAATTTCGTCATTTTTAGTGACAGTGTCCGAATTTGCTAAAATTTGACAGATTGATCGGAAACCAAAATCGCGCCGGAGGCAATTTCGTCTTTTTTCGCGATGGCGTCGGAATCGGTTAAAATTTGACAGATTCGTCGGAAACAAAAATCGCGCCAGTGGCAATTTCGTCATTTTTCGCGACGGTGTCGGAATCGACTAAAATTCGACGGATTAATCGAAAACAAAAATTGTGCCGGGGCAATTTCGCCATTTTTCGCGACGGTGTCAGAATCAGCTAAAATTTGACCGTTTGATCGGAAACAAAAATCGCGCCGTGGGCAATTTCGTCATTTTTTGCGACGGTGTCGGAA
>NW_019238651.1:0-1902 GCF_002742605.1 Olea europaea var. sylvestris | reverse complement strand
TTGACACTTGCATTGTTGTCAAGTGTCATTTGGATGGGAAAACTGTATAAAATTTAAACTGTCCAACAAGATAATGCCACATGAAAAAGTGTAAACTAAAGTGTACACCATTGTGTACATGTAGAAAGGTTCTTACGGATTGAAATTTGCTATGTGTACACTGATTTTTGACACGTTATTTGACACATTCATTGTTGTCAAGTGTCAACTAGATGGGAAAACTGTTTGAAATTTAAACTGTCTTACAGGGTAATGTCATGTGGCGTAGTGTAAACTAAAGTGTACATGTAACAAGGTTCTTACCAATTGAACTTTACTTTTTTTACACTGATTTTTGACACGTTGTTTGACACTTGCCTTGTTGTCCAGTGTCAATTGGATGGGAAAACTGTTTGAAATATAAGCTATCTAATAGGGTAATGTCATGTGGCAATATGTAAACTAAAGTGTACACCATAGTGTAAATGTAGCAAGGTTCATACCGATTGAAATTGGCTATTTCTACACAGATTTTTGACACATTGTTTGACACTTGCACTGTTGTCCAGTGTTAATTGGATGGAAAAACTATTTAAAATTTATAATGTCCAACAGGGTAATGTCACATTGCAAAGTGTAAACTAAAGTGTTTACACCATAGTGTGCGTGCAGCAAGGTCCTTACCGATTGAACTTACCTATTTGTACACTGATTTTTGACACATTGTTTAACATTTGCATTATTGTCAAGTTTTAATTGGATGGAAAAACTGTTTGAAATTTAAACTATCCAACAGGGTAATGTCACGTGGTAAAATGTAAACTATAGTGTACTTGTAGAAAGTTTCTTACTGATTGAACTTTGCCATTTGTCCACTAATTTTTGACACGTTCTTTGACACTTGCGTTGTTGTCAAGTATCAATTGGATGAAAAAACTGTTTGAAACTTTAACTGTCCAACAGCGTAATGTCACGTGGTAAAGTGTAAACTAAAGTGCACACCATAGTGTAAATATAGCAAGGTTCTTACCGATTGAACTTTGCTATTTGTACACTAATTTTTGACACGTTGTTTAACACTTACATTGTTGTCCAGTGTCAAATAGATGAGAAAACCGTTTGAAATATAAGCTGTCCAGCAGGGTAATGTCACGGGACAAAGTGTAAACTAAAGTGTACTCGATAGGGTACATGTAGAAAGGTTCTTAATGATTGAACTTTGCTATTTATACACTAATTTTTGACACATTTTTTGACACTTGCATTGTTATCAAGTGTGAATTATATGGGAAAACTGTTTGAAATTTAAACTGTCCACCAAGGTAATGTCACGTGGCAAAGTGTAAACTAAAGTGTACACCATAGTGTACATGTAGAAAGGTTCTTAATGATTGAACTTTGCTATTTGTACACTGAATTTTGACACACTGTTTGACACTTGCATTGTTGTCAAGTGTCAAATGGATGGGAAAATTGTTTGAAATTTAAACTGTCTTACTGGTTAATATCACATGGCAAAGTGTAAACTCTAAGTGTACATGTAGCAAGGTCCTTATTGATTGAACTTTGCTATTTGTACACTAATTTTTGACATGTTGTCTGACAAGTGCATTGTTGTCAAGTGTCAATTGGATGGAAAAACTGTTTGAAATTTAAACTGTCTAGCCAGGTAATGTCACATAGCAAAGTGTAAACTAAAGTGTGCACCATTATGTGCATGTAGCAAGGTCCTTACATATTGAACTTTGCTATTCGTACACTAATTTTCAACACGTTGTTTGACACTTGTATTATTGTTAAGTGTCAATTGGATGAGAAATTTGTATCAAATTTAAGCTATCCAATAGGTTAATGTCACGTGGCAAAGTGTAAACTAAAGTGTACATCATAGTGATCATGGGGCAAGGTCCCTACCGATTGAAC
>NW_019238650.1:133874-135754 GCF_002742605.1 Olea europaea var. sylvestris | reverse complement strand
CCTTGCACTAAAATAGCAATGAGCATTCATTGATTTTGTGAATTGGAAACTCTTTTGAGAATATATGGTTTGTGGTAAGATGGCAAATTACTTGGGAAATGATGAAGGTCAATTTAGGATTAACATATAAGCCTTTCAAGCCTTCTTTTTCATAATTACAACCCCTAGTAGTCATATTGAGCCATAGTGTATGTATAACATTTTCTTCATACACCCATGTTATTCATACTTCTCCATATTGGAGTATAATTTATCCNGAAAAATAGAAGCAAGAAAATGACAAGAGTTAGTATGTGCTCAAGCAAAACACCCCTATAAAAAAAAGACAAAAAAAATTATTTTAGGGTTGAAATATTGAAGAGTGTATTGATCGAAAGATGTAATCTATCGAAATGTTTGATGAGATGTCTAGCTACATGCTTCGAAGTCCTTGAATCTTTATATCCTCATTTTCATATAACTTAACCCAAACCACATTACAACCCTTTACATTGACTATTTTGATCCAAGTATGATTGTGGTGAGAAAGTGATGAATTTTCATTTGACAGTATACCTATCATAAGATCAATGTCCCCTTGTTGCTCATTCATAAACATTTAAGCCTCCAAATTTTGAATGTATCCCTTTCTCAGCTCCATAGAGAGAAAACCGCACTAAACACTTTGATACCCGTGAGTTGTGGAGCTGAACCTTCAGCTCGAGACATACTTGATGTTGCACGTGTTAGGGTTGTTGGTAAGATGGCTATGGCTTGACACACACTCACACATTTGGCAAGTGTTTTTGATATGATCATAGCATTCTTAAGTTCTTGTGGTGTTGAGTTTGAAAAGAGTATGAATTGCAGTTAAGTTGGAACTTAATAATTTCATTCATATCATGGACCACTCGCTCATTTTTTTCGTTTTGCATTAAATTGCTAGGGACTAACAATAACCAAGTTGGGGGTGTGATAAGAGTGTAAAATATGATATTTTTCCCTCTTAATTATTGCATTCGTATGATTATTTGATGTCAAAATGCACTCATTACTCTTATGTTATGATCTAGATCGCAATTTGATGGAAAATGTTGAAATTTGGAATAAATGAGTAAAAAGGGGCAAGTGGAAGAAAGTGAAAGTTCAAGGACCAAGTTGCAATTAATTCATAGATGAGACGGGCGATAGAATGATGATTCAAGAAATCTAGGAATCAATTGGGTGTAATTTGAAGTCAAAAGAAGTTAAATATGACCATAACATCTTCACAAGTCAATTCCCAATTGAAAAAGTTACGCATCGGTTTTCAACCTCATATTAAGGCCCGTTTTTGACATGGAAAATGATCGAATTGGAAGATGACTTCTGAAGCAAAGTTGTAGCCCTTCATGTCTCCAAAGCAACTTGAATCGCCTCAATTGGACATCGAGAGGAAAAGTTACGGCCAAAATACTAAAAGCTATCCGACAGAGGAAATGGTGATAACCATATGGTCGCATAGCCGCCTTCCGAAAACTTTTGGAGCCATTTTGGTTGAACTATGCAGCCGCATTACTTATAATCATGCGGCCGCATGGGTATTTTTCGAGGACGAAATCCCAGATTCTCATTTTGACGTGGACACTTACGGAAACTTGTTTGGTACACGTTTTTAAGCCCTAATCTCAACCTAGAACGTCATTCTTCCTCTCCACATCAATTTTCTCTCATCTTGGGTGAAGAAACTCCATGTAAGCTAGAAATCCTTGGTGAAGCAAGGAAGGAACTCGATTGGTATCGATTATTTCCCGTTTCGCATGCTTGTAATATGATTTTCATTGCTAAACAACTCAAGATTTGGATTTCTTATTCTTATAAATATGTTTTGAGATTGGTTTAATATATATTAGATTTTCATG
>NW_019238650.1:131652-132630 GCF_002742605.1 Olea europaea var. sylvestris | reverse complement strand
TTGATCTGTAAGACGTCACAAGGGTCAAGATTTTGGCCACTATAGGAATGAGTGCCCTAATAGTAAGAAAAATCAAGGTAAAGCTATGAATACAACCCTCACTGGTAACGAGTCTAGCTCAAATAACCAAAGTGAGATGTCCAATCATGATAAGAGTGGAAAGTTTATGGCCTTCACTACTAGGATTAAGAGTGAATCTGATAAGGTCGTTGAGAATCTTAAAAAAGTAGATAGTGATTAGCACTTTGAGGAAGATCTTGAAGATAAGAAAGAGATTCTGAGGCTTATGATCAATTATTTGAGGAGAGCTTTAAGATAAAGAAGACGAATAAAGACGTGTTTAAGAAGGCTAATAAACTTGAGTTAGGATTAATTAAGGAAAATTTAGAGGCTAATGTTAAAACCCTGACAAGCGACTATAAGAAATTTCAACTCCGTTCCTTCTTGAGTTGATCTCAGAAACGAAATAGTGTTTTAGGGTTGAATGAGCTTGTTGGGAATATGGGAGGTCTAAGATATAA
Source organism: Olea europaea var. sylvestris (assembly GCF_002742605.1). Classification (NCBI taxonomy): domain Eukaryota; kingdom Viridiplantae; phylum Streptophyta; class Magnoliopsida; order Lamiales; family Oleaceae; genus Olea; species Olea europaea. The sequence goes on along the minus strand of NW_019238650.1, from coordinate 132,109 downwards.
GCAGATCTATCATAATAGGGCTAATATTTCTAAAAACATTTTTGTCCTTTCCACCAACCAGCCTAAGCATGTTCCTAATCCTAAGCTCAAAAATAAGGGTATCATAGGACAGATGCCTACTAGACAACGTAGGACCAACCAACCTAGGAATAGATATTAGGGATTACATAACTTTAAACCTAGGTTTTTTCCCTACTTGTTTTAATTGTGGTGAGTTAAGACATATAAGGTCTAGGTGTCATAAATTCTTGAATAGAAAAAGAAATCAAGATTTTAATAGCCGAATTGACTTCCTTACTAATCAGGTGGATTAATTGAACTTAATGACATAATTGACTCGAAATAAGTTAAAAAGAGTGATCTATGTGATCGGAGAGATGCTCTAATTGATGATACTGTTTGTGTTGCTCTTCAAGGGAAGAGCAGTTTTATGTCTCCATAAGCTGATATTTTTGGT